>NC_059102.1:323438519-323707819 GCF_020740685.1 Jaculus jaculus
GTGGGATTACAAAGCACAATCTCAGTGCCCAGTTGCTAACAATCTGATTAGAAAGATAAAACCGCAAATACAGTTGTGCTCCTGAGCTTGGCAACAGTGAGGCAATGAATGGGGAGGGAAGACAGAAAGTATAGACAGACAGACAGACAGACAACCAACCATCAGCAGGACTGCACTCCAGGCAGTACCACTTTCAAGCAGAGCTCACCCTCTCCACTTAGTCCCAGAATGTCCTCATGAATTTCCCTCCTGGAGAAATCACTGGAGGGCTGGAGAGATGGCTTAGCGGTTAAGCGCTTGCCTGTGAAGCCTAAGGACCCCGGTTCGAGGCTCGGTTCCCCAGGTCCCACGTTAGCCAGATGCACAAGGGGGCGCACACATCTGGAATTCGTTTGCAGTGGCTGGAAGCCCTGGCGCGCCCATTCTCTCTCTCTGCCTCTATCTGTCTTTCTCTCTGTGTCTGTCGCTCTCAAATTAATTAATTAATTAATTTAAAAAAAAAAAGAAATCACTGGAGAAATGCTTAGGGGTAAGAATGCTTAGGGCAAAGGCCAGGGGGCTCAGGAATCCTTGTGGGCACCAAGCTCAATGTGTGGCTGTGCTTTCCAGTACAAAAGCCACAGGCCACTAAGTAGCTACTGGGAATTTTAAACATGACTAATGTGGCAGATGACTGGAATTTCTTATTTAAGGAGCTGAAATTTTAATAGTGACATATGGAAGCAAGACATAAAACACCCACATCATGACAGATAACACACAGTAGGCTAAAGAAAAGGCATATCATAATTGGGTGTGTACATTTCTGAAAACTCTCATGGTCTATGATGTAGAATAGTCAACCTATACAATACTATGATCAAAACTTCTACAAAATTATAAAAATATTAGCACCATTAAAAATGCGTTAAGTTCTAGAGACGGGCGTGGTGGTGCACGCCTTTAATCCCAGTACTCAGGAGGCAGAAGTAGGAGGATCGCCATGAGTTTGAGCCCACCAGGTCAGCCTGGGCTAGAGTGAAACCCTACCTTGAAAATCAAAAAACAAAACAAAACAAAATGCATTCAGTTCTTAATAAAGAACTCAGCTAAGGAAGACAATTGCAGTTATGGAAAATGGACAACCACACTTCAAGCAAAGGTGAAGATGCTGTGAAAGAAGGCAGTAAGTGGGCTGGAGAAGTGGCTTAGCGGTTAAATGCTTGCCTGGGAAGCCTAAGGACCCTGGTTCAAGGCTGGACCCATGTTAGCCGGATGCACAAGGGGGCACACGCGTCTGGAGTTCATTTGCAGTGGCTGGAAGCCCTGGCATGCCCATTCTCTCTCTCGCTCTTTGCCTGCCTCCCTCTCTCTCTCTATCACTCTCAAATAAATAAATAAAAAATAAACAAAAAAAATTTTTTAAAGGCAGTAGGAAAAGCATCTTGGATCTGGAATGACCGCCACAGGCCCAAATGTTAAAGGCTCAGTCCTTGGCCTGTGGCAAAACCTTTAGGGATATGGCATTATGGGAGTTAGGTCACTGGCAGGTGCACTCAGAGGAGGTCCTGGGACTCTGATTTCCTCCTCTTCCTATTCCTCTTTTTTTTTTTTTTTTTAATTTTTTGTTTGTTTATCTATTTTGAGAGTGACAGAGAGAAAAAGAGGGAGAGAGAGAGACAGAGAGAAAGAATGGGCACGTCAGGGCCTCCAGCCACTGCAAACAAACTCCAGATGCGTGTGCCTCCTTGTGCATCTGGCTTTAAGTGGGTCCTGGGGAATTGAGCCTCGAACTGGGGTTCTTAGGCTTCACAGGCAAGTGCTTAACCGCTAAGCCATCTCTCCAACCTTCTTTCTCTTGTTTGATTCCTAGCTTCCATGAGCTTAGTAGTTCTGCCCCACCACACGCTCCCCACCATGAGTTATTATCTCGTCACAGGCCTTCTAATAAAAAATGCTCTTTAAAATCAGGTGATATCTGCTCATGGTGGCGCACGCCTTTAACCCCAGCACACGGGAGGCAATAGTAGGAGAATCGCCATGAGTTCAAGACCACCCTGAGACTACATAGGGAATTCCAGGTCAGCCTGGGCTAGAGTAAGACCCTACCTCGAAAAAACAAAAAACAAAAAAATACAGGCAATATATAGGCCTTTTAAATAAAATGTTTACTTCCTCCTTAAAGGTCAACATGCCTCATGCTTAAAAATGACAAAATAAAATAAAATAAAACAAGAGAAAAGCCAACCAATCTCCAAATGTGTTGTGAAATATAAGTTGAAATTCACCCTATCACCAATAACAACCCCCGGCTCCTCACATGTATGCTTTGTGGTAGTCAAATATATAGTGAGCCGGGCGTGGTGGCACATGCCTTCAATCCCAGCACTCGGGAGGCAGAGGTAAGAGGATCGCCGTGAGTTTGAGGCCCCTATTCTATTAAAAGATTCCCTGCTTATATATTTCAATATAAAATATGTTATCTCGTTATCACCTATTACATGTGGGAAACTATCACAAAGCACTTTCCTGTTTTTATTAGACTCTAAAAATAACACTCTAAAAAGAGTTACAGTTCATGAATCTCCTATCTATTTCCTACAGCTGAAAAAAATCCAAGGACAGCTGCATGCAAACTCACTGTACTTCTCACTTTCTTGAGTGAGCCCACTCAAAATGCATATTGAGACTATCTGCACATTAGCACATTTAATTCTAAAGTGGTGGCTCACAACTTGGGAAAGAACGAGGCTTCTACTGATGACTGTGAAACAGGTCCTCACCCCCAGGTCACCATCCCCATTTGGTTTGGGCATTGCCACCTTAGAAAGAGGATCTAAGGGGCTGGAGAAATGGCTTAGCGGCTAAGGCATTTGCCTGTAAAACCAAATGATCCTGGTTTGATTCTCCAGGACCCACGTTAGCCAGATGCAAAAGAGGACACATGCTTCTAGAGTTCTTTTGCAGTGGCTGGAGGCCCTGGCAAGCCCATTCTCTCCCTCTCTCTTTGTATCTCTCTGCCTCTATCAAATACATAAATAAACAAAATACATTTAAAAGGACTGGAGAGATGGCTTAGTGGTTAAGCGCTTGCCTGTGAAGCCTGAGGACCCTAGTTTGAGGCTCGATTCCCCAGGACCCACATTAGCCAGATTCACAAGGGGGCGCACGCGTCTGGAGTTCCTTTGCAGTGGCTGGAAGCCCTGGCCCGCCCATTCTCTCTCTCTGTCTCTCTTTCTCTCTCTCTCTCTCTCTCTCTCTCTCTGTCATTCTCAAATAAATAAAAATTTAAATATATATATATATATATATATATATATATATATATGAAAGAAGAAAGAGGATCTGATACCTGCAACCCAGCAAACTGAAAGGATCACTGGTATATGCATTAATCATTTACTATTTTAAATCATCTTATTATTAATGGGAAAATTTTTTTAATATTTTAAAATTTTTATTTATTTGTTAATGAGAGAGAGAGAATGGGCACATCGGGACCTCCAGCCACTGCAAATGAACTCCAGACTCATGTGACCCCTTGTGCATCTAGCTTACGTGGGTCCTGAGGAATTGAACCAGGATCCTTTGGCTTTGCAGACAAATGCCTTAACCTCTAAGCCATCTCTCCAGCCCAGAAAAATGGTTTTAAAGCTACCTATGATGTGTACCACAGCTAATTCAACTCGCTAGTGAAAGATGCAATGCTGGTCTGCTGTGGCAGATACAAACTATGCACCATGACAGCAAGTTTTCTGTAGATATTATCACCACTTCTTTTTAATCAATATTTTTTGCTACATATTTTCTGATAACACATACTAAATGACATGAATCACTCATTCTGCTTTAACAAGATTTTTCCAGTGTTTTCTGTTGACTACTGTAAACATGTAAATCTCCTTTTACCATTCAGTTACAACCGTTTTGTGTATGGAAAGAAGTTTCCATCCTAATGTGAACTGGTTTATATATACTCCCTCTCACCATTTTTCCTAAAAAACTCTGAACACACACAAAAATGACACCTCAATGATCTCTGAAATGCTGAAGCTTCCGTTTTAATTCTGCAGTCGGGACAGGCAATGCATCCATCCACGTGCGGCAGCCCCACTTCAGGCGTCACTCCCGCCGTACATGCTCGTAAATTCTGCTACAGCCAAACAGACCAAGAAGGTGTAGGGTCTGTAGAGTTCCTGAAGGAATTAAGCAGCCTCTACCTTTTATTTATATTGTTTTCCTCCAAGCAACTGAAGAATAAAAGTAAGAATGAAAACGGAAAATAAAAATATCTTGGATGCCGAGCATGGTGGCGCACGCCTTTAATCCCAGCAACGCGGGAAGCAGAGGTAGGAGGATCGCCATGAGTTCGAGGCCACCCTGAGACTCCTTAGTGAATTCTAGGTCAGCCTGAGCTAGAGCGAGACCCTACCTTGAAAAAACAAAAACAAAAAAATATGTATATTTTGGAAATACTGGACCATACAAATGTACAGAGGCACAGAGAGAAGAGAAAATGGGTAACAATCACATCTAAGAAGCATTCTGGACAAATTTTCACTAACAATTCCTCTGGCTCTACGAAATCTTCTAACAGCAGCCTACTAATTCCCCCTTTAACCGAAGCTAGCCAGAGGTAGTTTCTCCAGTTTTCAACACAGTTTCCTACTTAGCATACCACGATGGGGAAATGCAATAACTCGATTCCCCAGGAAGGACAGCGAAGCCATGCGGCAGGAACCGCTGCTGGATGGGTAACCTGAGGCTGAAGACCATGAATGAGGAACCAAGGTGAGTTATTAAAACCCCAAGGGCACTACTTTATGACTTTAATGTGAGACATATCCATAAACAGGACCTTGGGTTTTGCTAAACCTACAGAACATATTTCAATTCCGAAGAAAAATAACCTCGATCTTTTTTCAGCCAAAACTCATCCATGCCACACTATAGCAATGCAACTCTGGAGTTGATTCCAGCCAGGCCACACAGTAGGACGGATATGTTTAACAGCTTCTTTTTGTTATTGTTAATCAAAATACCAACAAGGTTTCAGTCAAGTTTCTCGTACACTGGTCACTATGGTACATCCTCCTGCATTGCCAACGACCACTTCTCTAATTATTATTCTTTTTTTTTTTTCGAGGTAGGGTTTCACTGTAGCTCAGGCTGACCTGGAATTCACTATGAAGTCTCAGGGTGGCCTCGAACTCACGGCGATCCTCCTACCTCTGCCTCCCCTGTGCTGGGGTTAAAGGCATGTGCCACCACGCCCAGCCCTACTTTTCTAATTATTTGATAAGTCAAAGCTTTTTTTGTGAGCGCACTTGTAGCAGACATGCATGCCAAAGGCCTGTTGAGTGAGCCCAGCACTGGGGTCATGCTAGGAGACACACAGGGAAGAAGGGAGAGGAAGGGAGGGAAGGAAGGGCGGGGGGGGGGGAAGAAGGCGGGAGAATTGGAAGTTTTCCTTTCAATTATATATCATTACAAGCTCCACAATTTAGGGCGAAGGGTTGCCTTAGGGAAGACTTTGTCTTTAGGGGCTGGCAGATTCAAGTCCCATTTATCCAACCACTGATAAGGTGTATAAAAAGGAACAAACAGGGCTGGAGAGATGGCTTAGCGGTTTAAGCGCTTGCCTGTGAAGCCTAAGGACCCAGGTTCGAGGCTCGATTCCCTAGGACCCACGTTAGCCAGATGCACAAGGGGGCGCATGCGTCTGGAGTTCGTTTGCAGTGGCTGGAGGCCCTGGCGTGCCCATTCTCTCTATACATATCTGCCTCTTTCTGTCTGTTGCTCTCAAAAAAAAAAAAAATGAACAAAAGAATTTTTTTAAAAAAGGAACAAACAATTCCAGAGATCATGAAAGCTAGAAATGTTAGCAAAGGACAAAACAGACGAGTGGCGGTCAGGAGGCGACAGGCAAGCTGCCATGCTGCTCATCAGTTTCCTGTGCACACGAGGAGAGCAACAGAAGTCCAGCTTCAGTGACAAGATAACTGGATATTATGTATCAAATACCAGGCGCCAGGGTGAACTGAAGAGCAATCATCCTAACCGCGCAGATAACAAATGCATAAATAATTAGGGGAGGGTCTCCATGTAATAACTTAAGGGATCCAGGGCCTTCACCTCCTTCAGAACACGTCGCCACATGTGCTCAGGATAAATTACTCAGCAGTTGAGCATTCTCCTTCAAGTCAGAGCATTAATATTGATGGGATGGTCTGACCCAAGAGAGAAGTGTGAATTAAAAACAAAGGATTTATTTTCCCAATATCTCAAATGTATGTACTTTTAAGAGACAACAAATCAGGGGGTGGGGCTCAGTAGAGACTGAGGCAAGAGTGGCTAAATAGGAACTCTTCATTCATTTTTGTAAATTACCACCTTCATGTGGGCACAAAGGACAGAATAATCTCAAAGTAATGTACCCCAAAGGCACAAGACATCAGGACAGGAAGAGACCAAGATCATGACTCCAATTAGCGAGGCGATGTGGACTTGTAAGGGCTCCACAGATTCAGTGAAAGGAAGCTGTTTCCCTAATTGCAATGGTGCTTAATCTCATCCAGAACTGTACCTCCTTAGCTAACAACTATGGAGTTTGCTGTCCTGGCTCACACTTCTACCTACACAAAAAATTAAGCACCAAAAAGACTGTTCTTATGTACACATGTAAAAACCTTATGTAAAGGAACATGGGGAAATTTAAGCATATTCTATAGATTTTCTTAGTATTCTTTGTGTTGAACAAAGCTCATTCATATAAGCTGTACGCATGCAAATGTGACTATACTTAACTGGACACTGCACTAGCTCTGCAAATGTGCTTTCTCACGGAGTGTGAATGTACATTTTTCCACTATAAAATCTCATTGTCTCTTGTTGAATCTTCAGGTCTCTCTTCATAGTAGAAAGAGCACAAGCCCAAAATAGGGCCACTATCCTAAATAAAGAAGATGAGACGCATAACTCATGAAGAGCAAATGCACATTATGCATATATGTGTATGGTCAAAGAAGCTTAATATTAATATTTTTTAATACATTCTATACGTCAAATGTAAGAAGACCATCATCTATGGGATACTTTATAACATAAGTTAATAGTACGCCTATGATTTTATTTAATCTCTACATCAGATCCACAAAATTGCTATATTTTGTGTCCTCATTTTACAGATACCGAGCTGACACACAGAGAAGATGCCCATGTGATAACGCTTCAAAGAAAGTTTAAATGTATGACTCACGCTGCCAACATTTACATGGTTAGATGTGACTACAGTATCTCCTATGAATACACACATCTAAATTTAATTGAGATAACTGAAAAATTTTTTTAAAAAGAAAATGCCATACCTCCTCTTGGCTAGGTATGCATATTAAAGATTACGCATCATACCACTAAATCAATTAGCAGACCGAGTGCTGTTTTGTTAACAACTTGCTCATTAGGCCTGAAGATTACAGTTGTAAACTCCAGCGGCTCCCGATATGAACGCAAGTTGCTACTTGGCAGTCAGCTGTGGTAGACGCCGCTGCCCAGAGGCCCAGAGGAACCCCACTGAAAAATCACCTGCTCAGTGTAACAAATTGCCTGATGCTGGTCTCCGGCAGGAAATGGCATTTCAAGGTGCAAGAGCAGCTAGGGAAGAAAAAGATCAGGCCCAGACCGCAAACTTCGTGTGTTATGCGCACAGTGGCAAAGACACAGGTTTCATTTCTTTTGATAAAATACATGACCTTTTGCTCGGCAAGATGCTTTTCAAAGAAAACAGACTGAAGTAACACTTTTTTAGATAGGAGCTATCTGTGGTCCTCACAGACAAAAAAAAAAAAAAAAAAAAAAAAAAAAAACCACCAAACCCTTCTAGCAGGTTCCAGTATTTGTTTTAAAATGGTTTGGAAGTCTTTTCTTCTACCAGAATACGGGTACTAGCAGGAAGTGGAGGGTTGCTCTCTGCACTGGGCAGCTGTCAGAGGAGACACACTCCCGCAGTGTGTTTTCACGAGCACACCTTTTCCTACGTCACTGTCCCTTCCAGGGCTCTCCCTCCAAGCTACAAAACTCCAACCTGCAGAAAGACATTCATTTATGTCATTTCATGTTTGTGTCTCCATCGAGATACCTAATAAGAGGGCCTGCGGAAATGGCTTGGCTATTAAAGGCACTAGCTTGCAAAGCCTGCCAGTCAGGGGTTCAATTCCCCACTAGCCATGTAAAGTCAGCTGCACAAAATGAAATAGCTCATGGGGAAAGGGTGCTTGTTTGAGAGTAGATTTAAGGGTCAATGATTAGGAGATGAGTCACAGGTGAGGTATTAGGGTGTGACAGAACTAGCAAAACAACCAAAGACCAGGATGGAGCTCAAAACATAAAAATGGATCATTTGGGCTGGAGAGATGGCTTAGCGGTTAAGCGCTTGCCTGTGAAGCCTAAAAACCCCGGTTCGAGGCTCGGTTCCCCAGGTCCCACGTTAGCCAGATGCACAAGGGGACGCATGCGTCTGGAGTTCGTTTGCAGAGGCTGGAAGCCCTGGCGTGCCCATTCTCTCTCTCTCTCCCTCTATCTGTCTTTCTCTCTGTGTCTGACGCTCTCAAATAAATAAAAAATTTTTTAAAAAATGGATCATTTAACAATCCTTTCTGGATTGATCCTAACCACACAATTAAATCATGCCCTCTACCCAATGCAATGCAGACAGGGAAAGTCTGGCAGCAAAAAACAGATGCTGAGCTCTGATACACTGTTTGGAGTTTTAAAACGATGTCACAAGATTATTTTATGTTTCACTTCAAAATTGCCCTGCCTTATTTGATACTTTTCCAAACAGAGACAATATGTTTTACTAAGCAACTTTGACCACGTTGACACCTTTTCTACATGGTCTGCTGACCACGTTTATTCCACACCACCTCTTCCATTATCAGTTATGTGCGGTACTTAAGCAGGTCTTCACTAAATCCTGCCCTTGCCACTGGATAACTACTGCCTTGTGGCCATGCCCCCAAAGCTTGAGTGTGACCTTGCCTGGCAAGTCGCTCTGCGAGCCTCTGACTCCTGCTGCTTTGTACTGTTTTTCTGAGAAGCAAATGAAACTGTGAACAAGATATGGAAACTGTGAAGTGCGATAAAAGAGCGATATTGCTAGTATTGCATGAAATGTGTATGTAGAATATAAAAAAGACAAAAGAAACACAGAAGCTAGTTACTAGTTCCCACTTGAATTCATGAAAAGTGCCCAATATAAACCCTGCAGAGTTGTTGTTTTTGTATTCTATGAGGTTTTTGTTTTTGCTTTTGTTTTTGTTTTTTCAAGGTAGGGTCTCACTCTGGCCCTGGCTGACCTGGAATTCACTATGTATTCTCAGGGTGGCCTTAAACTCACGGCGATCCTCCTACCTCTGCCTCCTAAATGCTGGGATTAAAGGCATGTGCCACCACATCTGGCTCAGTATTCTACGTTTTAAGTGCCTGAATACATAAATTTAAAAAGTTCTGGGCTGGAGAGATGGCTTAACAGTTAAGGCATTTGCCTGTAAAGCCAAAGGACCCAGATTCGATTCTCCAAGACCCAAGTTAGCCAGATGCACAAGGGGGCACAGGCGTCTAGAGTTCGTCTGCAGTGGCTGGCGGCCCTGGTTTGCCCATTCTCTCCCTTCCTTTTTCTCTGTCAAATAAATAAAAATAAAATATTTTTTTAAAGTTTTGTGAAAAAGCATCCATAAAAGTTTGTTTAAAATTCATCTTTGATAATCTTGCCACAACATGACCAGCTCTTGGGCTGGAGAGATGGCTCAATCGTTACAAGTACACTTCACAAACAAGCACAAGGGCCTGAGAGGGTCTGACCCCATCAGAAGTGAATTCCCCAGCCTCCACATAAACAGCTGGGCAGTACGCACATCTGTAATGTGAGCCCAGTGGGTGGCAGAGTAGAGAATCACTGGGGCTATGGTGGGGAAGAGAGGAACAGGAAGATTTGGGATCAGTGAATGCCTCCATCTAAAGGAAAACAGAGGCGGGTGTGGTGACACACCCCTTTAATCCCACCACTCGGGAGGCAGAGGTAGGAGGATCGCCATGAGTTCGAGGCCACCCTGAGACTCCATAGTGAATTCCAGGTCAGCCTGGACCAGAGTGAGACCCTACCTTGAAAAACCAAAAAAATAAAATAAAATAAAATAAAAAATAAATAAATAAATAAAGGAAAACAGCCAGATGAGAGATGGAGGGGACACGTGACATTCTCCTCTGGCTTCCACAGGAATGCACACAGAGCACTACACTGGTATGTACATGTGCATTCACCACACTTACTACATACATGCACATGCAAAAATTATATAGCTCGTCTTTCCCCTTTAAAAAAATCCAAAGTGGAGGATGGAATTTCAAAGGGGAAAGTGTGGGGGTGGGGAGGGTGGGAATTAGCATGGGATATTTTTTTATAATCATGGAAAATGTTAATAAAAATTTTTTAAAAAATCCAAAGTGTGTGTGTGTGTGTGTGTGTTTTGCTCATCAGTTTACAAGATACGGTTAACTTAAGTCTACTGTGCTCACAGCTATCTGCATTGTCTACTTTGGTAACTGTTCCTCAGCTACAATGTTCCACGAACTCCCATTACCACCCCTTCAGGTAGGTGCGCTTGTCCTTTTGTATATTAAATTTTGTCTCTTTTATGCTGTGAACATTTCCCCCAGGCAGGCACGTCATGTTAGCTTACTTTCAACTTGTGTAATCTCTGGCACAACGTGACCATTGAGACCATCAGTAATTTGAAGCGCTTGCAGAGTAAAGTCAGACGCATTCCTTTCTCTTGATATATACCTGCCAAAGTGCCTCACAAAGCTTATGAGATCAAAAAAAATTAAGAAACAGACTGCTCTACATTCAGAGTTCCTCTGTTCTGAGTCTAGATTGCAATCCTTTTTCCCTTCCGCACGGGTGGCACTCTCTCAAATCTATTCTCACTCTACAATTACTGTGACTGGCTAGAAACTTCATTTTCATAGTCCAATACTCACATCTTCAACTTCTGCTCGACAAATCTGGTGGTCGTGGCGTATCTATTTAAAGAAAACAACTCAGCTCAGAACATCATTTTCCGTGAATGATGCAGACAATTTTTCACATAAGCTAGGTGGAAAGGCACATAACGTTTGCGCTTTAGAAAACTTTATTCCAAAACATAAATCTTCACCAGACTGAATAGCTAAGTTGCCAGAAAACTAGTAAGACATCATTACATTTACACAGTGCCTTGAATGTGACAGGAGCAGCTCTCTAATCATATCAAAAGTAGTCAATCAGCCATAACGCTGTCCCAATGATAGCACAGTGCCATGTGTCCCCCAAGTCAGAACGTAATGACAATTCAAGCTGAATTTCTTAAGGCACTTTTCATGCATTTAGAATTCTCCCAGACAAAACAAGTGGGAAATATCAGCTTGAGGAACAACTTTTTTTTTCAATTTGTTGTTGTTCTTATATATTTATCTATTTATTTGAGAGCAACAGACACACAGAGAGAGAGAGAGAGAGAGAGAGAATGGGTGCGCCAGGGCCTCCAGCCACTGCAAACGAACTCCAGATGCGTGCGCCCCCTTGTGCATCTGGCTAATGTGGGTCCTGGGGAATCGAGCCTCAAACCAGGGCCCTTAGGCTTCATAGGCAAGCGCTTAACTGCTAAGCCATCACTCCAGCACCTTGAGGAACAACTTTTAAAGATGACTAGGAAATTTTGGATTATAAACAGAACTCTCCTAAATCAAACATTGAAAAGGCAGCCAAATTTCAATGACACTAGCATTAAAGGATCAATAAATTGAAAATAAAATCTAAGGGGCTGGAGAGATGGCTTAGCAGTTAAGTGCTTGCTTATGAAGCCTAAGAACCCTGGTACCAGGCTCAATTCCCCAGTACCCATGTAAGCCAGATACACAAGGTGGCACATGCATCTGGAGTTGTTTGCAGTGGCTGAAGGCCCTAGTGTGCCCATTCTCTCTCTGTGTGCCTCTTTGTGTCTGTCTG
This sequence comes from Jaculus jaculus, assembly GCF_020740685.1. Taxonomy (NCBI): domain Eukaryota; kingdom Metazoa; phylum Chordata; class Mammalia; order Rodentia; family Dipodidae; genus Jaculus; species Jaculus jaculus. The sequence goes on from NC_059102.1 coordinate 323,450,545, forward strand.
TCACTCTCAAATAAATTAAATTAAATCTAAAAGCAACAAACTTAAGGTCTTTTAAAAATTAAATATACAGCCAGAAGAGGAAGAGGAGGCAGAAGGATCGCCACCACTATACGTTGGAGGCCAGCCTGCACTATGAAGATAGTTCCAGGCTAGCTTAGGCTCTACAGTGAGACCCCCCCAATCTCAATAAATAAATAAGTGAATCAATCAATAAACAAACAACACTTTGAGACTCAAAATAAATTTAGAAGATGTGATTACCATGAAAAAAAAAAATCAATACACAGAACCAACACAGAATTACTAAGGGTAGGTGGTTTGTTAGTGAGTTGGGGAAGGGAGTACAAGATGAAGGGACTTTAAAGGGAAATAAACAAAAAAGAAACAAACAAAGGGAAATAAAAATATTTTCTGCCAGGCGTGGTGGTGCACGCCTTTAATCCCAGCACTCGGGAGGCAGAGGTAGGAGGATCGCTGTGAGTTCGAGGCCACCCTGAGACTCCATAGTGAACTCCAGGTCAGCCTGGGCTAGAGCCTTGTTGCAGTCCGGTTCGCATTGCTGGTAGAAATCACCCAACCAAGAGTAGCCTCTGGGACAAAGAGATTTATTTTGGCTCACAGGCTTGAGGGGAAGCTTCACGATGGCAGGGGAAAATGATGGCATGAGCAGAGGGTGGACATCACCCCCTGGCCAACAGAAGATGGACCACAGCAACAGGAGGGTGTGCCAAACACTGGCATGGGAAAACTGGCTATAAAGCCCATAAGCCCGCCCCCAACAATACACGCCCTCCAGGAGGCATTAATTCCCAAATCTCCATCAGCTGGGAACCTAGCATTCAGAACACCTAAGTTTATGGGGGACACCTGAATCAAACCACCACATTCCGCCCCTGGCCCCCATAAACTGATATCCATACATGATGTAAAATACAATGCTTTCACTCTGACTTTAAAAGTCCCCATAGTTTTAATCAATGTCAATGATGTTCATACATCCCCATAGTTCAAGATCTTTTAACTGAGCCATAATACCAAAATATAACCTCAAAAAACCCATAATGACACAGAATAAATATTCACACTGCAATAGATGACATTGGGCATAGCAAAGAAACATTCAACCAATACAAGATTTAAAACAACCAGGGCAAACATCAAACTCTGTAGCTTCAAGTCCAGCAACTCAAACCAGTGACAAATCTTCAAGTCTGATAATTCTAACCAGCAACAAGTCTCTGGCATTCCAATTCCGCCCCTCCAGCTAGGCTACTCACAGTCCTGGAAAACTTCATCGGGGCCGGCAGCTCCTCGGCAGCCATCTCATGGTCCCAGCATCTCCACTGGGTCTCCACTGCAAGCCATGGTTCATCTTCATGGCCCCATGGGGTCTCTATGCAGGCAACCAGCAAACCTGCTTCACATTGCCCATGGCCATTTCCAAAACACAAGACCGTGTTGCAAACTCAATGACCCTCTTTCCAGCATTTCTTATACTCCACAATACCAGGTAGGGTGCCAATTTGTTAATCCAGGGGGGATTAAAGCAGACTTTGAAGAACAGGACACTCCTTGAGCATTCAGGCCCCTTCTAAAGAGTCTACATTCTTCTTGTTGCCCCAGCGCAGGTCAGCTAGCCCAGTCTCAAAGGTTGTAATCTCTCAGTTGCAGCTGAACGGGCAGCAATTCACCCAAAGATTTTCCTTTCTGTGCCATATCCCTCTGCACACACCAGTTCATTTCTATGCTAAGCAACCCTGCACAACTTCTCAGGACATGGGCACAAGAGCAAGCTTCTCACACAAACTGCTAGCCCAGTCCAGGCACAGCTCTTTCTCACCCTCATAAGCCAAACCTCACAGTCCATAGTTCTTACTGCCTTCAGGTCTTTCAGCTCTGACCAGGATAGACCACCAAGCTGTACTTACAGCACTGCAAGGCATCTCTTAGGCCAAGGTTTCAACTCCTTCCACATTCCTCTTGAAAATCAGCTCCAAAAGGCTGAAGCCACATAGTCAGGTGTCTAGCAGCGACCCCACTTCTGGTACCACTTTACTGTTGCAGTCCGGTTCGCATTGCTGGTAGAAATCACCCAACCAAGAGTAGCCTCTGGGACAAAGAGATTTATTTTGGCTCACAGGCTTGAGGGGAAGCTTCACGATGGCAGGGGAAAATGATGGCATGAGCAGAGGGTGGACATCACCCCCTGGCCAACAGAAGATGGACCACAGCAACAGGAGGGTGTGCCAAACACTGGCATGGGGAAACTGGCTATAAAGCCCATAAGCCCGCCCCCCAACAATACACTCCCTCCAGGAGGCATTAATTCCCAAATCTCCATCAGCTGGGAACCTAGCATTCAGAACACCTAAGTTTATGGGGGACACCTGAATCAAACCACCTCAAGCCTACCTTGAAAAACCAAAAAAATAGCCAGGCATGATAGTGCACGCCTTTCATCCCAGCATTCGGAATGCAGAGGTAGGAGGATTGCCATGAGTTCGAGGCCACCCTGAGACTCCATAGTGCATCCCAGGTCAGCCTGGGCTAGAATGAGATCCTACCTCGAAAAAAAAAAAGAAAGAAAGAAAGAAAGAAAAACAACAAAAAAAAAATTTTTTCTGATAAAGGAAAGTAACTGATATGACTTCAAAGAATAGTGTCTTGCCTTGTACATTTACAAGTAAACTGCATAAGAAACAAACAGAAAACACCATCCACAAGTACTGTGCTGGGTCAAGTGGCTGCGAATATTCATCCTCAGTTCTCTCCCCTGCCTGACCACACACAGCACACACAAGGAGAATACAAGGCAACATGCAGTACTGGCGAGCTGCTATCAAGTAGGAGCTGGTATTACATCTGCTCTCATACTGAAGCATGATAATGTTGACAGAGATCAGTAACTCACTCTAGGTCATGCAGATGATAAATGATAGTCAAATACACACCTCCCCACACACATGTATGCCTTCGTTGACTAAAATATAATGAAAAACATTTGTTTACTGCTAAAGGTTTCTGTTTAATTCTGTTCCAAAATACATTCCCTTTATTTAAAACAGTTTTTCTGCCAGGTGTGGTGGCACACTCCTTTAATCCCAGCACTCAGGAGTTGAGGTAGGAGGATCGGTACAAGTTCAACGCCAGCCTAAGACTACACAGTGAATTCCAGATCCGTCTGGGCTACAGTGAGACCCTACCCTGCAAAACAAAGCAAAAACTTTACTACGTTTGTTAAACTTACTGGGTACAAAGTGTGTATATCTAATGGGGCCTGTCCTGATTAAACAGTTTCCTTCAGATACAGAACAGATTTTTCTGGAAAGAATAGATGTCCTGATTCTGGGAGTTACAGAATTCGGATGCAGATTGTATCTTAAATATGTATATTCACAGATGACTTAATGTCATGCAAAAGTGCTCTATTAGGCAACCCTGTTAACTACCTGTAAATACATGCACACAGCTCTGTTACAGAACACAGAAGTCCCCGTGTAGACAATTCTGTTTTCATTACACAGTGAAGCATCATGACCTGCCAAGAGCTCAAAAGTAAGTTAATGCTTAATATTTAATATTGAGTGATCCCCATATGGATCCAGCTCTGTGTTTTAAATTTATGTTATTAGACATTTCAGTGGTAATTCAACAACATATACAAAAGGGTTGAAACGTGCCTAAAAGCACCACTGAATGAATGAATTTTGCCCGTATTTCATACTGCCTTGTAATTCCATAATTTTAAGTTTTATGAAAATGTAATTTCAGAAAATAAATAAGTTTATTTCCTTATAGTAGAGATGTAATGATCTTCAAAGAATGACATTAAAAATATGAACTATGGAATTTAAGTAATTACATATAAAACAGTCAGCAAAGGCATCAAGTGTTTTTAGTATAGTAATCTAAAAATAGGGAGAAAATGCACACCACATCATGAGGTGGGCACAGCGGCCCAACATGTAATCCAGCAAAGGGGAGGCTGAGTCAAGAATATTATGAGTTTGAGAGCAGTGGGGTCAAGGAAAAATATTCATACTAAATTATCAATTGCCCTTAACAAAGGAAAACATCTTTGCCTCTGTAATATATAATAACAGCATTTAAAAAAAAATAAAACTAGCAACAGAAAGTAAAAGAAAGTTTTACTCAGCTCACCACTGTCTAGAAGTAGAGGTAGGGCTTATTCTCTTCCTGTAAAGAGAGGTAAAGGCATTTTGTGCACATGAGACAAACAGCAGCCTCTGCCAGCCATCTGTATCCCACACCCTCCAGGCATCCCTCAGCTTTGTTCTTAGAAATCCTCAATTAGAAGGAAAAGGTTATGCTAAACCTCTAGCAATCACACTCAGGAGCTGCAGATGTAGCTCAGTGGTAGAGTTGGTAGAGGAGCTGCCTAGCAAGTGTTAAGACCTGTGTCCAATCTTTGGTATAAGAAAGAGAGCTGGAGAAATGGCTTAGTGGTTAAGGTGCTGCCCGTGAAACCTCAAGGGCCCAGGTTCGATTCTCCAGGTCCCACATAAGCCAGATGCACAAGGGGGCGCATAAGTCTGGAGTATGTTTGCAGTGGCTAGAGGCCCTGGTATGCCCATTCTCTCTCTTTTTTTTTCCTCTCTCTCCCTCCCACCCCTTTCTCTGCCTCTAATAAATAAATAAAAATAAATCTCTTTAAAAAAAGGAAAGAGGGGGCTGGAGAGATGGCTTAGCGGTTAAGCGCTTGCCTGTGAAGCCTAAGGACCCCGGTTCGAGGCTCAGTTCCCCAGGTCCCACGTTAGCCAGATGCACAAGGGGGCGCACACGTCTGGAGTTCGTTTGCAGTGGCTGGAGGCCCTGGCGCGCCCATTCTTGCTCTCTCTATCTCTATCTGCCTCTTTCTCTCTCTGTCGCTCTTAAATAAATAAAATAAACAAAAAAAAATTTAAAAAAAAGGAAACAGAGAGATTAGTGGGAGGAAGAGGAGAAGAAAAGGAGGGAGAAAAGGATGGAAAAATATAAAATTATTGGAATTCTACTAACAGCTCTCTTTCTGCATATAAATTTTGCTCCAGTAATATATTCTGCTGTTTCTGCTCATTCCCCAGTACTCTTCTTGTATCACAGTTGATATCTAAATGTAAAAATATTTCATGTATTAAACAACAATTATATACAGATTTTCATTTTCACAGAGTAAGAGAAATGAGTGCAGTTGTAGAGGTGTGTATAGGTATGCTTGTGTATATGCGCTTCTTAGAATACTGGTGAGGCCCACACAGAATTTTAAAGCAAATAAAGAAATGTGGTAGCCCGGCATGGTGGCTCACACCTTTAACCCCAGCACTCGGGAGGCAGAGGTGAGAGAATCACCATGAGTTTGAGGCCGTCCTGAGACTACATAGTGAGTTCCAGGTCAACCTGGGCTAGTGTGACACCCTACCTCAAAAACCAAAAAAAAAAAAGTGGCAACCAGAGTCTAATTCTATAGTGCCCGAGAAACTCATTTTTAAATCCTGCCACTGCTTGAAAATAAGGGTATGTTTCTTTTTTATTCTTAGACTAACAATTATTAATTTGTTAATGTGCCAAGTATAATTCTGGTCATACTACATACTTTAACTCCACCTCAATGACAACTGAGTATTATTATTCTTTATTTCAAATACAGAAAAAAAAAAACAAAAAACTGAGGCATTAGCTAATGTGCCTGGTTCAAAAAGACCACAATTCCAATTTTGTTTCTCATTTTAGCTAACAAATATTTCTTAATTACTTTCCATTGTTGCCCGGCAGTCTGCTGGGCACAGCATCTACCCTAAAATTCTGTCTACTATGACATCCAGCACATGACTGGGCCATGTTATCCATGAAACAACACTGAGTTTCTTGGTTAGGTGACTTTTGTCTCTATACAATAAACATTTAAACAGATGCTTGGGCCCACATTTATAGTTCCTTAAAGCATCTTTTTACTTTTTTTTTTTTTTTTTGCTTTTTTTTTTATTGTTTATTTGAGAGTGACAGAGAGAGAGAGAGAGAAAGAAGCAGATAGAGAATGGGCACACCAGGATCTCCAGCCACTGCAAACGAACTCCAGATGCATGTGCCACCTTGTGCATCTGGCTTACATGGGTCCTGGAGAATCGAGCCTCCAACTGGGGTCCTTAGGGTTCACAGGCAAGCACTTAACTACTAAGCCATCTCTCCAGCCCTCTTTTTACTTTTTTTGCATGTATATGACACGTGTGTAGTGAATTCACACATGTGTGCAGATGTGCATGTGCAAAGACCAGAGGAGAATGTCAGGTGTCCTTCCTCTAGTGCTCATCTGCATTTTTAAATTTTTTGAATTTATTTATGAGAGAGGAAGAGAGAGAAAATGAACGAATGAATGCATGAATGATTAACTGCACCAGGGCTTCTGGCCACTACAAATGAACTCCAGATGCATGTACCATCTTGTGCATTTGGCTGTCTGTGGATAGGAGGGAACTAAACCCCAGACAGCAGGCTTTGCAAGCAAGCACCATTAACTGCTGAGCCATATCCCCAGCCTATCATCCACATGTTTTCTTGAGACAGAATCTCTCACTGAACCTGGAGCTACCATTTTTCACTGACCAACAAGTCCTACCAATTCTCAGGTTTCCACTCTGCACAGGACTGGGGTTACAGGCATATGTGGCCATGCCCAGCTATTTATGTAGCACTGGGGAACCAAACTCAGGGCAAATTGGATCTTTTCATGACCTCATGCACTTACGCACAGAGCTGTCTCCACAGACATTAAAATACAACTCATTTAGCTAAGACTAAAAAAAAAAATATTAAAGAGAAATTATTTCATTAACTATAAACACTCAAAAAGCCCATGTAAGGTGGTAAAAATTCACACTTGAGCCGGGTGTGGTGGCGCACCCCTTTAATCCCAGCACTCAGGAAGCAGAGGTAGGAGGGTCACTGTAAATTCAAGGCCAACCTGAGACTACAGAGTGAATTCCAGGTCACCCTGAGCTAGAGTGGGACCCTACCTCAAACCAAAAAAAAAAAAAAAAAAAAAAAATTCACACTTAAAATTAGCAAAATCAGAGACCAGGAAGTGTGGTGCACTCTGATGCATTCCTAAACCCAGTGGGCATATGGTGATTCGTCCTCTAACTGTTCCAAGACTGTGTGACTTGCCTCCCCAGCTCCGTTACCAATATCACATGGGCATGGTCTCTAAGACTTTTGCATGGATGTAAGACATATTGCCAAGGAAAGGCCCAAAAGCCAAGGCTGGGCACAAGGAAACCACGTGTTGCAGTCAGGTTCGCATTGCTGTTAGAAATCACCCAACCAAGAGCAGCTTCTGGGAAAAAGAGGTTTATTTTGGCTTACAGGCTCGAGGGGAAGCTCCACGATGGCAGGGGAAAACAATGGCATGAGCAGAGGGTGGACATCACCCCCTGGCCAAAATAAGGTGGACCACAGCAACAGGAGGGTTTGCCAAACACTGGCATGGGGAAACTGGCTATAACCCCCATAAGCCCGCCCCCAACAATACACTTCCTCCAGGAGGCATTAATTCCCAAATATCCATCAGCTGGGGAGCTAGCATTCAGAACACCTAAGTTTATGGGGGACACCTGAATCAAACCACCACACCACGTAATACATAGATTACTTGGTGGTCACACATGGAGGAGCTTAACTATGAGCTCCGTCATCTAACATCTCAGAGCCTCAGTCTCAACAACGTAAAAAGTCAGTAGTTATAACAGCATCTACCCTATGTTTAAGGAAAAGAGTTTGAGGGCTAAATGACAGGAAGTATGTAGAATATGTGCAGCATACCCAGGTGAGAGTCAGGGCTCATTAAATGCTAGTTTTAGGGTTGGAGAGATGGGTTAGTGGTTAAGACACTTACCTGCAAAGCCTAAGAATGCATGTTCGAGTCTCCAGGTCCCACGTAGCCAGACACAAAGTGATGTAAGCCTACAATGTCGCACATGCGCACAAGAGGGTGCATGCATCTGGAGATCATTCACAACAGCTGAAAGGCCTTGACCTGCCCATTCTCTTTCTCCCTCTCTCTCTCAAAGATAAAATAATAAAAATGTTAGCTTTAGGTTGGAGAAAGGAGTTAGCAAAAGCTGGGAAATAAACTTCCAAGCAGACCTGATGTGAGCCCACTGGACACTAGCCCTTTACTATCTAAGTTTCAAAGCTTGTTAGTGATGTAGGAAAATGCTGGCTGCTGAGTGAGTTGCTCTCTATAATGCAGTATTTCAGCAAACACTCATTTAGTTATCTTGAATGAGCAACATTCTCTGTAAAACACAAACATACTACCACTCAAAATAACTGATTGTAATATAATTTAATAGTAAAAATAAAAATGTATTGATGTCTTTCTATATGATTCTATACTACCTTTAAAAATTATGCCTTATGCCAGGTGTAGTGGCGCACGTCTTTAATCCCAGCACTCGGGAGGCAGAGGTAGGAGGAGCGCCATGAGTTCAAGGCCACCCTGAGACTACAGAGTGAATACCAGATCAGCCTGGACTAGAGTGAAACTCTACCTCAACAGAAAAGAGAGAGAGAGAGAAAGTATGCCTTTTGGGCTGGGTGTGGTGGTGCACGCCTTTAGTCTCAGCACTTGGGTCACTGTGAGTTCGAGGCAACCTGAGACTACATAAATGAATGCCAGACTAGCCTGGGCTAGAGTGAGATCCTACCTTGAAAAACCAAGGGAAAAAAAAGCCTTTTGATCTCAAAAGAAAACAACAATTCTATAAAAAGGCACAGTCCAGCCCAACATGTACTTTTGAACATTTTAAAAAGTCAAAAGGAGAAAAGTTATATTAACTATTTATTCATATCTTAAACGAAAGAAAATATATAAGACAGTAACTGACTTAAACAATTACATTCCTGTATATTAGGTGGCACACAATTAATCTTTACACCAAATTTCAAGCAAGGCACGCTAATACCTTAGGGGTAGGATGACTATGCGAGCAACAAATTAGGCTATTAACATTTGTGCACTAGCCAAAAGACCACACCAGCTCGGAAGAACAGAAATAAATGTGGTTTTGTTTGTGTAGATGTGTATCTGTGACTTTTAGCTTTATAAGCTACATATATGTACGATAAAATTTTGCCTCAGAATACGTGCTTTTGAGAGAAAACAAAAAGATCTAAAGTCTATTGTAGCACTAATTTTATTCTATCACTTGGATATTCATCTCCTTTGTAATTAGTTTATTAATTTGCTCTGAATACAGTACTTCCACAGTCCCATTTTAAGTATCTTTCTGAGTACGCAACACTAGAAAGGGACAGTTATAATAATATTAAAAACCGACATTGTTAGTGAGTTCTGAAAGCTGCCAAGACATGGTGCAGGTAAACTAAGTCAGCACAAGTGACAGGTGTGTCAACACCCTGGGGGACTACTGAGGCGAGAGAGTCATTGACGGAGGTGCCCTACATCCAAGCAATGGAAAAAAGGCAAAATCAAATTACGAACTCTGCTCCATCTATCTTCCTGGCATTGCTAGGCCTCTTCATGAACACCTCTGATCACAAGAAACAGCTCCCTAGTTTCTTGAACCCTGGCTTTGAAAGCTTGCTTCCTGAAGCCCAGGGGTTCTTCTGCGAAGGGCCAAGGTGGCGTCAAACTAAGCGGGGCATCCAAGCAACTGGAAGCCCAACACTTCTAGCAACCAAAGTGATTCCATTTGGATCTCAAGACACTAGACAGCTGGCGTAAACATTTATGAATGTTCTGGTGCTGAATAAGAACTGTGGTTAATAGAGCTAAGTAGAACAGCCTTCTTGTCACAGTGGCCCTCTTCTCTGGCCTCTACTGTTAGGGACCTCCTGGCCAGGTGCCATTCTGCCTTGGAAATGTACTTCTCAAGTTTTCCAAATGCACTCTCAAAATCTAAAAGCTCTTGTATAGACCTTTCCATCCCTAGCCCGATTGTTCTATTCCACATGTGCTGGAGAATTCTATGGAAGGGGTGCTTTGTTGGGCACACCCCAACTTTGAAGTAGCTTTCAATTTATTGGATAAGGAAATGGGCAAAATAGTTAACATTATATAATCAGAATGAAGTAAAAAAAAAATGTTTAGCAAAGGCAGAAGGAAAAGCAATCATTCCTACTGAAATCAGAAACATTGGTGATACTGGTGCTGGGTAAGATGGCTGTGGACGAAGACTGAAGAGTGACATCGCAAAATCAGCAGGTGAGACATAAGAAAACACACCACGTTGGGCTGGAGAGATGGCTTAGCGGTTAAGCGCTTGCCTGTGAAGCCTAAGGACCCCGGTTTGAGGCTCGGTTCCCCAGGTCCCATGTTAGCCAGATGCACAAGGGGGCACACGTGTCTGGAGTTCGTTTGCAGAGGCTGGAAGCCCTGGCGCACCCATTCTCTCTCTCTCCCTCTATCTGTCTTTCTCTCTGTGTCTGTCACTCTCAAATAAATAAATAAAAAAAAAATTAAAAAAAAAAAAAGAAAACACACCACGCTGGTGTGCTCGGGTAATACAGGCAGGCATGTGGCTGACACAGAGAAAATATTAATTTTTAAATAATGAGGTAATTTGATCCAGAAAGAAATCTTAGAAACAGCTCATGAAAAAGTCTAGAATGTTTCAATTATAAAAAAGAGACAGGGAAAAAAAATTAAAAAGAAAAAAAGCCAAGGGCTGGAGATATGACTTAAGGCACTTGTCTACAAAGCCTAAAGACCCAGGTTTAATTCCCCAGTATTCACTTAAAGCCAGATGTCCAAAGTGTCCCATGCATCGGGAGTTCGTGTGCAGTGGCTGGAGGCCCTGGCATGTCCATTCTCATTCATATTCATTCTCTCTCTCTCTCTCTCTTGCTCGCTCATTTTTTTTCTCTCTCTCTTTCTCTTTGCTTATAAATTTAAAAAAAAAAATTAAAAGGTAAAAGAATTCCTAAATGGACACAAGACTTTATAGTCAAAAGTATTTTCACAAAATTTATTCCTACTGATCATCAGAGTAATCTCACACCATTAATAAGACAAAATTTATCAATCCCATTTTAGACATGAGGAGACAAAGACAAAAACATTTGTGGAAAATGTGAATTATGGCTGGGCATGATGATGCACACCTTTAATTCCAGCACTCAAGAGGCAGAGGAGAGTGATTTTTACACAGAGCAGCATAGGAAGAGAAACATGACTTAATAAAATGACCCTTTTTAGCTCCTATTTTTCTGTGTGTGAAAAAATTAGTAAATTTCTTTTGCGTAGTTGAAGCTTTTGATAAACCTATCTATTTTTGTTTTTTAACAAGCTCTCACTTTGTAAAGTATAAGCTAGCAGCAAGGGAAAAGAGGCAGACGACCAGGAGTCCTTCAGGGATCCCAGCTCGTGGGATGAGCACACGCGAGGGAATCTCAATCTACAAACAGGACACATCAGGGAGAGGTGAAGGAATGAGCAGGAGGAGCAGGCACGGGGGCACCCAGGGGCCATCATGTGAGGGGCCAGTAAATGAGCTCCCCTCCTAGTCCACTGTCAGGCCTGGGAAGGCATCTTGAGGGAGGAACCGAGCATCAGAAAACACTCCCGCAGCACTTGCTTTGTAAGTGGGATCACGTGAAAGCAGCTGGAACTTCCTGACACCCCTCACAGTAATCTCTCAGTAAATGAGAAAATGCCTTTTTCTCATAAGCTACTGAGTTTGAGAATCTTCTGTTCTGTATTAGCTAATCTTTAATGTACGTTTTTAACACTTAGGGTACACATATTATTATTTTTAAAAAGCAGATGCAACTGACTCACCTCCTTAGAATTTTGAGCTTGTAATTATTTGTTCAAGACACTACCCATTTTCCACTTGTACCCGCACAAAACCTGATTTCAAAAAGGGACTCATCCAAATGCCCTTTAAAAGCTCTTCTGTAATCCATACATCATCTGACAGACTTCAAAGACTATGATCACAAATTAGTTCAGCTATTTTTAGTTACATGACAAGGAGGGAACTCTACTGGAAATATCATACTGATCTTTTCCATTCCATTTTTTTATTCCATCAAGCAATTTTATACTTATCTTTTCTTCAATTATATTAATCAATTTAAATGTCCAAACCAATTCCTTTCCCCATGTTCTCATCACATTCCACTGGATTATTACCATATTTATTATAGTAAATTGTTTACCTGCCACATAATGAAATCTGCAAATGTTCAAAAGTATCCGGTACACAGTGGCTAATAAATGTTTATTCAATAATTTGATTAATGTCACTTCAATTCTCTGCTAATAACTTAAGAAAAGTATTAAAATGTTAAAGGATCTTTGAAATAGTAGTAAGAATAATATTTTTTCAAGTAAACCAGAGTATAGCCCCACATAAAATATAAATTGGGGGGCTGAAGAGGTGTCTTAGGGGTTAAGGTGCTTGCCTGCAAAGCAAAGGACCCAGATTCGATTCCCTAGGACCCACGTAAGCCAGATACATAATGGGGCACATGTGTCTGGAGTTCGTTTGCAGTGGCTGGAGGCCCTAGTGTGCCCATTCTTTCTCTGACTCTCCCTCTCTCTGTCTGTTTCCCTCTCTCAAATAAATAAAGAAAACTAAAAAATATTTTAAAAAATATAAATTGGGGGCTGGAGAGATGGCTTAGCAGTTCAGGCGCTTGCCTGCAAAGCCTAAAGATCCATATTTGACTCTCCAGATCCCACATAAGCCAGATGCACAAGGTGACATATGGGCAAGGCTGCACATGGACACAAGGTGGCACATGTGTCTGGAGTTTGACTGCAATAGCTAAAAGCCCTAGCACACCAATTTGCTCTCTTCCTCTCTTGCTCTCTTATAACAAATATAAAAATTGGGGCTAGAGAGATGGCTTAGTGGTTATGGAGCTTGCCTGCAAAGCCTAAGGACTCAGGTTCCTCTCTCCAGATCCCACATAAGCCAGACACAGTGGTGCAAGCACACAAGTTTGCACATGCACACAAGGGGGCGCAAGTATCTGGAGTTCGAGTGTAGTGGCTGGAGGCCCTGGCATGCCAATTCTCAGTCTCCTTCTGTCTTTCTCCCTTTCTTTCTCTTTCTCATTAACAAAAAATGCAAGTCTGTTGGGCTTGCCTAAAATATATCCATATATATGTATTTTATCTTTAATTTTTGTCTTTTAAATTAAATTATTTTATTTATTTGTGTGAAGGTGTTCGCATGCATGGGCGTACACATGACAGGGTCTCTTGCTACTGCAAATGAATGCTTATCTAGCTTTACATGGATTGTTATGGAATTGAATTGGGACCAGTATCAGGCTTTGCAAGCAAGTGCCTCTAACTCCCCATACCCTTCCATAGCATCTTAATTCTCTTCCATTAAACCTCTCAAAGTAATTTTATTTATGGGTGGTTATACATAGTTTTATGAACCTGACAAATGACTTTCCCCAAAGTTATAGAACATATATTTAGTATTAGGTAATAAAATATTCACTTTGAATTTTTTATTAGAATATTTGCCTGACTGATCAAAGATAAAATAGAGCAACATTAAAATAAATTTGCATAGGCTGAATACAAAAAAAAGCAGAGAGATAGCTGAATATACATATGCTTGGCCAAAAGAAGACCCACACGTATAAATATTGCCTAGATAACTTACAAAGAAAATGATTTTGTAGTAATATATAAAATAAGATGAAGAATTGAAATTCTGTCAGTTGATAAAACATCTACAATAATTCACAAAATCAGGAAAACAGAGTTATTTGATTATTCCCTGTTCATAGTCAAATCCCTGAAGTCTTACAGAAATAAATACTTTGGAGAAGTATTTTCTAATTCACAATCCAACATACACCACTTGCTTCTGAAAAACCGGCAAACTGCTTCTGATGCAGATAAACAGATCCCATCAAAGAACTAAGCATTTATAGACAAAAGCCTTTGCTTGGGATTCTTCCTCACCTGTCAGCTCATAGTAATCTCTGTCATTAAGAATTGAACAGGCACTACTTACATTCCCTCAAAACACTTTTTCTGATTTTTTTTTTTTACAGCTCTTAAGATATTCTTCCTGAATTGGACTAGGTGTCGTGGCACACACCTTTAATCCCAGTACTTGGGAGGCAGAGGTAGGAGGACTGCCGTGAGTTCGAGGACACCCTGAGACTACATAGTGAATTCCAGATCAGCCTGATCTAGAGTGAGACCCTACCTCAAAAAAGCCAAAAAGAAGAAGAAAAAGAGAGAGAATGTTCTATACTTGGGCTGGAGGGATGGCTTAGCTATTAAGGCATTTGCCTACAAAGTCAAAGGACCCAGGCTCGATTCCCCAGGACCCACATAAGCCAGGTGCACAAGGTTGCGCATGCATCTGGAGTTTGCAGTGGCTGAAGGTCCTGGCATGCCCATTCTCTCTACCTGCCTTTTCTCTCCCTCTCCTCAAATAAATATCATAAAATAAATTTTAAAGCTGGGTATGGTGGCACATGCCTTTAATCCCAGCACTCGGAAAGCAGAGGTAGGAGGATCACTGTGAGTTCGAGACCAGCCTGAGACTACATAGTGAGTTCCAGGTCAGCCTGAGCTAGAATAAGACCCTACCTCAAAAAACCAAAAACTAAACAATTTAAAAAAATTTTTTAAAGATATTCTTCCTGGGGCTGGAGAGATGGCCTAGCGGTTAAGTGCTTGCCTGTGAAGCCTGAGGATCCCGGTTCTAGGCTTGATTCTCCAGGACCCACGTTAGCCAGATGCACAAGGGAGCACATGCATCTGTATTCATTTGCAGTGGCTGGAGGCCCTGGCACGCCCATTCTCTCTCTCTCTGCCTCTTTCTCTCTCTCTGTCCATCGCTTTCAAATAAATAAAAATAAACAACAAAAAAAGATATTCTTCCTGGACTGGAACTGAAAGGCAGAGGCACTCTAGGCTGGGTGTAGGCCCTGGTGCATGAGCAACCACACTTCATGAGCTGAAAGATGGCTCTCAGTCACCTCAGTTCCAGCACCAGCTCCTCATTTCAGGGCTTCTTTTCCCAAGACCTTTTCCCTTTATTCTTCCACTCCCTAAATGAGCAAGGTTCTTTCTACCTTTTATGAGAGTATAACAGGGCAAGCTTCACATACTAATTATGTTAGGATATGAGGTTGTGTAAACTAATAAAATTTTTGATGGCTTCCTAATTTTATTAAGGTATCAGTGTGAATTGGGAGTCCTACCACCATTAAAATTGTCAAAAGTCTAATAAACGTCTCCATTGATCTTATAACTTGGTTAATGTGAAGTACCTTAAGAATAAAAAGCTACAAGTGCTTAATTCCCAGCCGGACTCTCTAAAGACCAACAGGCACTGTATTTGAACCTAATAAATAAAACCTGCCTTTTCACCACCCCTCTGAAAGTAAGTAATGCCACATAACCCACTATGCCACCAACCCAAAGTGAACCCTCAGCTTCCTCTGTTCTTGAGTTATCAGACAATCCTTCTTTCCAGTTGCCAAGCTAGATCCAGTAACTATGCTGACAAAACAACAGCCTGTGTTAACATCTCACTAGACATTGGAGGGTTTCCATTTGACCCTATTCTTAAAATTAATTCAACCCACTTCATAATATGATTTAATATTACATTCTTATTACTTAGATCAGGATATAGAGGATCAGAACATAAATACTTCAGGGTAGATGATGGAGCCAGAATAAGAACCCGTATGTACTGTTACAAGTGCACCCTCTTCCTCCCACACCACAGCATGGCCCTTGAGACAAAGAAGACAAAAAAGCAGATAAACCAAATAGAATTCCTATATTTTTTTTTTTTTTTTTTTTTTTGGTTTTTCGAGTTAGGGTCTCACTCTGGCTCAGGCTGACCTGGAATTCACTATGTAGTCTCAGGGTGGCCTCGAACTCTCGGCGATCCTCCTACCTCTGCCTCCCGAGTGCTGGGATTAAAGGCGTGCGCCACCACGCCCGGCTAGAATTCCTATTTTTATATATCATATTTTCAAGAAATCTTGTTTGGATGAATTAATACTATCCTAGGTCATTAAGAGGTTTTTATGTGTTTATTTGTTTTTGTCATGAAGGGGTGTTAAGTTTTATCAAATGCTTTTGCTACATTGA
The DNA here is from genome assembly GCF_020740685.1 of Jaculus jaculus. Classification (NCBI taxonomy): domain Eukaryota; kingdom Metazoa; phylum Chordata; class Mammalia; order Rodentia; family Dipodidae; genus Jaculus; species Jaculus jaculus. Next base: position 323,466,659 of record NC_059102.1, read on the forward strand.
TTCAAATATGTCTTTTCTTAATTCTGCTATGGTGGTAGAGTATATTATGTTGATCTAGCCTTGTATTTCAGGAATAAATAACATTTCATTATGATGTATAGTCCTTTTCACTATCCTGCTGAATATGCCTCGCTAGTATTCAGTCGAGGATCCTTAAGTCAATGGTCACACGAGTTATGGTTCTTAGCTGTCTTGTTAGTGGTCTTTTCTGGCTTTGGTATCCAGGTAATGCTGACTCACTTGCTATAATGTGTTAGTAACAGTCTCTCACCTTCAATTTTTTTTTTTTTTTTTTGGAAGAATTTGAGAATTGCTACTAGTTCTTTTAAATATCAGGTAAAAGTTACCCATGAAACTATTAAACCAGGGCTTTCCGTGGCTGGGATATTTTTTGATTTTTGATTCAATCTCAGTATTTATTATAGGGCTATTCATATGTTCTATTTATTCATGTTGTCTTAGTTTATTTGTTTCTTTGTTTCTTGGAATTTGTCAATTTCATCTAGGCTATCAAATTTCTTGGGCTAATATTGTTCACAGTTTCCTCTTACAATCCTTTTTTTATATAATTGGTAGTAATATTCCCACTTTCACTTCTGAGTTAGTACCTTGAGTCTTCTGTCTCTCCTTTCCTTCTCTCTGTCTCCCTCTCTCTTCCCCCTTACCCCATCTAGCCAGTGATCTTTCAATACTGATCTTCTGAAAGCTCCAACTTTGGGATTCATTCACTTTCTCTGCTGTTTGTCTATTTTGATTTCACTTAGCACTGCCTAGTTTTTATTAGTTCCATCCTTTGCTTAGCTTTGTATCTATTTATTCTTTTTCTACTTTTTCTTACATTGCAAAAAGTTAAGAAATTTACTCACTTTTATATTTCTTCCTTTAAATGAAGTTTTATAGTTAGACTCTTTAATCACATCATACTCTTCTCAGATTTCTAATTCCATGACAGAAAAATTCTGTGCACTCAAGTCAGAAAACACAAGGACCCCCAAAATTTCTTCATCATGTGAAAGCATCCTTTTTCCTTTTGATGTATACTATGAGTCATTAGACACAAAAATTAAGTTTCAAGGTTATTGTTGGAGAACACATCATGATTCCCATAGTTAATTACTTCCACATTAACTACATTTTACAAACCTCTGATGTATTCCTCCTTTGGTTTTATTATTCTAAGCTTCACATCTGGGCTTCTTACAATGCCTGATTTTTATAGAAAGAACGTAGTCATATAATAAAAAACACTGTTGTGGGCGCATTGACATTCAAACCAGTGCTCTAGTCTGGGGCTTTGCTTCAAGCCACTGTTGCTGAATGCTGTGGACTCCATTCTCCAAATGTGCACATATGTTTCATGCTTTCAAAACCAACTAGATTATGGTACATAATTGAAAGCAATACAGTGACTTTTTGAAATTCTGTAACTGAAGATTTTCATTAATTCAAGCTCACAGTCCCTCCTACCAGCCCAAACTCATCAAAATTTTACTGACTAGCCCATAAACCCTGTGAAATAAAATGCCCCATCACAGACCGAGGCCATGTTAAAGTCAACGAAATTGCCACAGAGAGTCAGCAATGAAAGTCGGCTCCTCTGTTCCCTGGATAAATCAGGCTTCATTCTGGCATGAAACTCCCTAGAAATACCAGGGCAAAAACACATTAAGAGTACCGAGTTCAGCACTAGGATAAAGCATATCACTTTTTATGGAATTTGTCTTTATAGTGTCATATTCACACAGAAAGTTGAGTATCTCCTGTAGCTAGAAAACCCGGCAGATGCTACTGCTGTGAAAGTTTTCACGGTCTGTTTTTGTTGGAAGATTCTTTTTGGAGAAATGTCTGTTGCTGTATGGAGACATCTGGGGGGAAACCAGGGCTGGCGCGCTTGAGGCTCCCCCCCCCCCCCAAGCAGGCCAGCAGGGTGGGTGCGGTGGGGAGCGAGTATGGTGGCCGAGGAGGGTCAGTAAACCTCTTCTATAAAGGGTAAACTTTTCAGGCCAAGCCATCCCTGCTTCAGCTATTCAGCTCTGCTGTTCTGACAGGAGACAGAGACAAGCACATGAAGGACGATGGTGGGTTTGGGGCCTCACGCTTGTGGTTGGCCTACTTCTGGCCAAGAACACAGTCATGATGTGAGCTACTTATTGAATGTCTCAGTTTTCCGTCGATAGAGTTGTTTTTGTGTGTGTGTTTTGGTTTTTGGTTTTTCAAGGTAGGGTCTCGCTCTAGTCCAGGCTGACCTGGAATTCAGTAGTAGTCTCAGGGTAGCCTTGAACTCCTGGCGATCCTCCTACCTCTGCCTCCCAAGTGCTGGGATTAAAGGCGTGTGTCATCATGCCTGGCTTTTTTCCAGTATTTTATTTAATTATTTATTTGAAAGAGAAAGGGAAAAAGAGAGAGAGAGAGAGCACGCCAGGGCCTCCAGCTACTGCAAGCAAACTCCAGATGCATGTGCCTCCTTGTGCATCTGGCTTACCTGGGTCCTGGAGACTCGAACCAGCAGCCTTTGGCTTTGCAGGCAAACTCGTTAACTGCTAAGCCATCTCTCCAGCTCTTGCTTTTTTTTTTTTTTTTTTTTACTACATGCACATACAGCCCATATGTAAAGTATATATGTAAAGTGATTGGTACACACTAAAATGGTTATTAGTAAGATTGCTTAATTTCTGTTCATTGCATTAATATATGAACAATTTCATATAAAAGTCAGTACCACTTCATCAACTTATAAACACTTGGAATAATGTACACAGTTTAGACTACTTCCTTTCAAACAAATTTCAAGATTTCATTAAAGAAGGTACATAAATGGCAAGAAGTTTATGTAATATTCTTCATTATTGCTTCATCTTTGCTATTAAGAAATGCAGTCACAAGCCGGGCGTGGTGGCGCACACCTTTAATCCTAGCACTTGGGAGGCAGAGGTAGAATGATCACCGTGAGTTCGAGGCCACCCTGAGACTCCATAGTGAATTCCAGATCAGTCTGGGCTAGAGTGGGACCCTACCTCAAAAGACCAAAAAAGTAAAATTAAAAAAAAAAGAAATGCAGTTAGTGTTGGGGTTATAGCTCAGAAACAGAGTATCTATCTAGCACAGCCAAGGCCCTGGTATAGATCACCAGTCTGAAGTCAGAGAAAGGTGGAGAGGGAAAGAAGGGACATAAACTGCAAGTTAAAACTATCACAACAGGATCTCACTGCGTGTCTGATAAGACAGGTAAAATTAAAACGAGAGATTAGGTTCAATGTCTATGAAGAAGTAGAAGAACATTATCTTCAAATTCTGTTGGTGGGAATGCAAAATAGTATAATCCCATTGGAAAATAGTTTGGTGATGTTATGTTAATTGAAAAATACACTTATTATATGACCCAGTGATTTCATTACTGGTATTTATCCAAGAGAAATAAACCATATGTCCAAACAAAGACTTGTCCATGGATATTATAGCTTGAGTCATAGTACCTAATCACTAGAGACAACACAAATGTTCATCAGCAGGTGACATGACAAGCCAGCTGGTTACACCCACCCCACTGTCACTCCGCGCGTGCACTCCAGATAAAAACAGCACGGACGGATCCCAACCATCGTGAGACTAAGAGAAGGAGGTCACACTCGGGGCCTATACTGCACAGTTCCGTTCACATGAGAAACTGAGAACACATTAGTTAATCCATAAACCCAAAACAAAGCAATGGTTGCTATAGCCAGAGAAATACAACTGTTGTCACCAGAGAACTCTGGAGACTTAGAGGTGGTAATTAGTGTGAGGTGTTCTGCCAGGGGCAACCTTGTGTAAGACACACTGTACAGCTGCTCTATGACAGGACTCGGGGTCCTCCAAGAAAATTCCAGACTCTATACTCTAACAAAGAGCTCTAGGAGAACAATCATAATTCTCCCTCAGTATGAGAGGGGGATGGGTTCCAGGACTGCTCACAGATACCAAACCCCCAAATGCTCAAATTTCTAATAGGAGTTAACACGGGGGGCTGGGAAGGTAACTCCATGGTTAAAAGCATTTGCCCACCCAAGGTTAATTCTTTTTTTTTTAATTTATTTATTTATTTGAGAGTGACAGAGAGAGAGAGAGAGAGAGAGAGAGAGAGAGAGAGAGGCAGGTAGAGAGAAAGAATGGGCATGCCAGGACCTCCAGCCACTGCAAACGAACTCCAGATGTGTGCGACCCCTTGTGCATCTGGCTAACGTGGGTCCTGGGGAATCAAGCCTCGAACTGGGACCCTTAGGCTTCACAGGCAAGCGCTGAACCGCTAAGCCACCTCTCTAGCCCCCAAGGTTAATTCTTACGTTGCACATGTAAGTCAGACACAAAAAATGGTGCAAGCAACTAGCACTCATTTGCAGTGGCAAGAGGCCTGGGTGTGTCCATATACATAAGCACACATATTCGTGCAAATAAATAGTAATAATAAATAATGATAATGTGTTGGCATATGACTTGCACATATTGTCTCAGTTACTTTAATCCATCTCTACATTACCTATGACACCTAATATAGCATAAACATTATGTGAACCATTGCTAAGCGTATTGTTAGGCACTATCAAGAGCAATGTTCATGTTCAGTACAGACACAATTCTTTGCGACTGTCTTTGATCCATGGTTGGATGGATTTGAAGATGCGGTATTCAAAGGCATGGAGGACACACTGAATGGCATGTGGCAAGGACCTGCCGTCCTGGAGTAAGAGAACATATTAAGGCTGCATGGGAACATTGGTCTGCTAACAGAGTTTATTCTCAGTAAGAAACATTAGCATGCAGGACTCAATTTCAGCGCATACTTAATTTTTCACATTTGGGAATCCCAGTCTCGTAAATGTCAACCCCATACATCTAAGTTGCAAAGGAAAGGCCACTGAAATCCACTTAAGATAACAAGAGAATATATATGGAAGCCACAAGCTATTTTTTTTGGAAGATTAGTATCCAGAAATAATCATTTCATGTCCAGTTTCTTATCCATCAACCGAAATGCTGACATTTTATATGCAAACTATAACCAGTCCTAGTTTATCTTTATACCCAGCTAGGGGGAAACTTTACCAAGCACCTAAGGTCAAAGAAACGCACAAAATATTTCAGGAGTCTTCTGGAATGCACCAACACAAATAGTAGGAAAAATAAGTTTGGCTCAAAATATTGGGCTACCACACCAGAGAAGAGAACAAAACCATTCATGTGTTATAGTTTATCTCTTATCATTATCTTCATCACATATTAACATTTTTAATGATGTCTACATAGATTGTTGGAAATCTTGTGGTAAGGCATGAAATGAAAAGGCTTAAATTTGTATGGTACATGTCAGTATCATTCCATTTGACACGGAAGTAAAAGATTCTGTGCTTGCAATGTAAGCTGGTATTAAACTGACCCCTGCTGGCCTCATCTTTACTGTTTGTACATTTCTCAATGCTATAACATCTAACTGCATGAGATCAGACTATCACATCAGAAATAAGAGATCAGGAAAAAATGTCCAATATCACAATGACTCCCTCAGAGCTTTGCCTATTTCATGTGCAGAGACCTTACAACTAAAATCATATAACCATTACGTAGAAGTGTTTCACATAGCCACCAATTTATCTTACAAATTAATTCACTCTACAGACATTCACAGATTTCTAAAAGATCAAGGAAAGAACGCATGCTTGGAATTATAGCACCTGTCCTTCAGGTAGATACTCTTAGTCACTTATAAGTTACTGAAAAACGTATTTCTAGCACAGATTTCTAGAACAGATTTCTAGGAAAGGATGGAAAACCATTAAGCTACTGACATAGCCTGCCTTGGTGACTTCAGGTCACTTGAGGCCACAATTCTTTCTCTCTCTTTTTTCTTTCTTTCTTTCTTTTGTGGACTCAATGTCTTTATGAGTAAAATGACAACTATTTTTTGACAACCTACTATGCACCTCACATTGGCCAGGAGCTTTCCATATACTGCCACACATTCATATGTCTATGCTCATGCTGACCTCATGGATGAGGAAATCTCAACCTAAGCTGATAAGAGCACATTACAGTGCTTTCTTGAAAAGAGATTTTACTCCTTTGTAGTAGTAAATACCTTTGACGCAATGAATTATATCATAGTCTTCTTTGTCTCTCCAAAGCCTAGCATATACCCAGTACCTGGTACATAGTAGGTGCTCAAAAAATATGTGCAGAGGGCTGGAGAGATTTCTCAGCAGTTAAGGCGCTTGCCTGCAAAGCCTAAGGACTCATGTTGGACTCCCCAGATCCCACGTAAGCCAGACACACAGTGAGGCAAGTGCACAAGGTTGCACATGCGCACAGGGGGACACACGTGTCTGGAGTTCGACTGCAATGGCTGGAGGCCCTGGCAAGCCAATCCCCCTCCCTCCCTCATCTCTCTCCCTCGCCCTGTCACATTAAAAAAAAGGCCAGTCTGTTGGCTTGCCTCAAAAAAAATGTCTGAAGATTAGAGATACTACTGAATAAAAATAACAAATACATGCTGCCCATGCCCTGTGCTTAAGCATTAACAAAGTACCAGAAGAAAAGAAGAGGAAGAAAAAGCATGGGCTACTAAACATAGACATCCCCATGTGACATGACATAGAAGGAGAAGCCCCAAGATATGAGCCAACAGGGCTGGAGAGATGGCTTAGTAGTTAAGCATGTGAAGCCTAAGGACCCCGGATCAAGGCACGATTCCCCAGGACCCACATAAGTCAGATGCACATGGTGGTGCATGCATCTGGAGTTCGTTTGCAGTGGCTGGAGGCCTTGGTGCGCCCATTCTCTCCCCCTCCCCTTTTTCTCTCTGTCTCTCACAAATAAATAAATAAATAAAAATAAATAAAAAGATATGAGCCAACAGAATGCTATGGATATCCAGCTACTAGTAGTCTGTTAAAAATCAAATAGCCAAAAGGACTCCAGCACCAGTGGATAAGGACACACTCAGATACTGACCTTGAAACTTACTCAGAGAAAGGAGGGAAGAGGAGGCAGAATTCAAATGCTACTGTTTCTGTGGCATGCCTACAAGATCACTTGATTTGAAATTATTCTTTCTGCAACATGTAGATTGTCTAAACCCAGTTGTGCAGACAGCTATTGAGACCAAGAACATATACAATGTAGGAATTCGAAACTTTTTATGCGCCCCCAAAAGCCTATATGTATTTTTCTTGTCTTTGCCTTACCTGCCCTTATTTTCAACTTCTCTTTTTCTTGGCACTTCAGACAGATGGAGATAAATGAAATGCAGTTGCTAAACTTCTTTGGTTGTATACAAATGACCTTTTGTATCAACATTATTGTTAAGTGAGCACTTTTAAATACTGCTTCTAGCAGATGATTTCTGCTCCAACAGTACAACATATGTTCTGGGGAAAATGCATTCACGACGAAAATAACTAAGCAACAAATACAACCTGAAAATACCATTAATTAGTAACAATGCCTGCTATCTTTTGGAGTTTTGAAGACTAAATGAAATATGAATGATTTTAAAAAGAAGAAAAATGTCATAAATCAATCTGACTTTGGCAGTTCTGAACTGCCTAAAGTAAATGGATAATCTAACTCCTGTTCACTGAAAAAATAATAATAAGCCCCAATTTTTAAGATCACCAGTACTTTCCACATTGTTCTCCCCTATCCAGTATCACCCTATAATGTCATTCCTACAAAGTGTCTGAATGTAACTCAGGCATGACAGCACCCACTTGTAATCTTAGCATTCAAGAGGTAGAGGCAGGAGAAACAGGAATTGAAGGCCAGCAGAGTGTGTGTGTGAGTGTGTGTGTGTGTATGTTTATGCTCAGAGAGACTGATTTCTGAAATTAATCACCTTTTCTTCTTGAGCCATTCCTGTTAAAATAAAATAAAAGGTGACTAAAACAGGTACCCCTAATAGTTCTTATCCCCAATAATGGTCACCCAAAAACTCTAGTATGTCTTGATGGAACATATAACCCTATAAAATATAAAGCAAAGTTTCTGGACCTTTGAACACACAGCCACAGGATTCAGACTGCCCTTCTACAAGTATCACCTTGGACAAGTCACCTACCTTGCTATACAGAGTAAGTGAGATTTCCTAGTCTGTAAAACACAGCTATCACAAAGAGCTTAGCACATATACCACCAGCAACATCAAGTGTTCCACAAACTTGAAGTGCCGCCATTCACATCTCACACCCACCACGGATTTCCCATGCTTGGCTCTTACTTCGGACAGAACCTCAGAGTCCTACACTAGCCAAGCTGGGCTCCGCACTCATTCTGTGTGCGGTCCTGGCCTCTCCTCGCTGCCTTCCATGTTAATAACCAGCACCTTAGGAAAGTGTCCTTTGCTCACCCAGGAAGTGAAGCTCTCATTATAAACCTAGTCATGGTTATTATGACAATTAAAAGCCTCATTCCAGGGGCTGGAGAGATGGCTTAGCGGTTAGGCACTTGCCTGTGAAGCCTAAGGACCCCAGTTCAAGGCTCGATTCCCCAGGACCCACGTTAGCAAGATGCACAAGGGGGCGCATGTGTCTGGAGTTCGTTTGCAGTGGCTGGAGGACCTGGTGCACCCATTCTCTCCCTCTATCTGCCTCTTTCTCTCTCTGTCACGCTCAAATAAATAAATAAAAATGAATTTTAAAAATCTGTAAAGCCTCATTCCAAATATTCCACCTAGCTGGGTCCTTAATGAATCTTGCTTCAGTAAAATAAAATTAAGACTACAATTACCATACCTACAATATGAAAGCCTAAGAGCATTTATACTAAGACTTATAGCCCATCACAGAAGTCTACCAGGATCCCTGCTTGCCACACCTTTAGAATTTGTATCTCTCACTCTACACGCAGCCCAGTCATAACAAAATCCACTGGGAACGCCAGGTTTCAGATACCATGACAACTGGGACCTACGCACACCCTTCAGGTATACCTTTCATAGCAATCAAGTCTTCATAACTGATTAGAAAATAATAAAAATAGTTACGGGCTGGAGAGATGGCTTATCGGTTAAGCGCTTGTCTGTGAAGCCTAAGGACCCCAGTTCGAGGCTCGGTTCCCCAGGTCCCACGTTAGCCAGATGCACAAGGGGGCGCACGCGTCTGGAGTTCGTTTGCAGTGGCTGGAGGCCCTGGCGCGCCCATTCTCTCTCTCTATCTGCCTCTTTCTCTCTCTGTCGCTCTCAACTAAATAAATAAAAATCAAAAAATTAAAAAAGAATAGTTAGATCACATTAACGTCAAATGTTTAAATTGTATACATCAAAAGTGGCTAAGATAGCAAGTCATCCAGAAAAAAAAAAAAAAATCAAACACTATAAATCACTCATGAAATAAAAAGGAAAGAAAGCCTCCATGAATTTCTCAGAAATTAACTCCGGGTAGTGCACTCAGAGTCACTGGTACCCATCCTTGGTGGCGGCACCATCTTGGCCTGTGGCGCCCTCGGAGGCTGCCCGGCAACTACTTTGACGGTTACAGAGAGATTTCCCAGCGGGCAAGTGCCACGGCGCTTCTGCGTCCAGCATCTGGCACTGTGCTGTGGGAGCAGAACTCAGAACACGCGTCTTTCGGGTTCCCTAGACCAGCAGCAGCGCTTAATGGTCCAAGGTTCACCTGGTTATCGAGGCGAATTCCCCCATGACCACAAACACTGAGCAAAATTCCCTGTCTCTGAGATTTCTAACTAAAACAAAGCCTCTACCTTCCAAAAAAGAAGAGCTTAATAAAGGACAGTAATAAAACCTTGTTCTTGGCACATGATGGCACTCACTTTTTTTTTTTTTAATCTGACACCTAAAAATCACCACCATTGTCTCTTAAAAGTCAATATTTCACATCCCCCTGTGGAAGTTCAAAATTATTTAAAAATTCTCAACCAACTTGTTTATACAAGTTTCACTCAATGCTGATTTCTGAATATGAACAACTCAGACACAAATTCTTAAAAAATTAGTGTTTCATGTCTAACAACTACATGAATACCTGTAGGAGGAATCCTTATTTTAGAAATGAAATGATTAACCAGTAATAGATATCACCATATATCTGCCTAGAAATATGTATTGATATGAAAAATTCCACTTCTATGTACTGAAGAGACTATCTGTTACCTCTCATGTATTTGACAACCTTACTTTTGAATTAATTTCAAGTTCAAATGGGCAAAGTATCTCCAATGATCTTCATTACAAAATGTAGCTGGGAGCCTGGTGTGTTGGCATATTTGGGAGGTAGAAGTAGGAGGATCGACATGAGTTCGAAGCCACCATAAGACCACGCAGTGATTCAGGTCAGCCTGGTCTAGAATGAGATCCTACCTTGAAAAACCAAAAAAGAAGAAAGAAGGAAGAAGAAAGGAAAGGAGAAAATATACCCTGGGGCTGGAGAGATGGCTTAGTAAATAAGGAGCTTGCCTGTAATGCCTAAGGGCCCAAGTTCAATACCAGATGCACAAGGTGACACATGCATTTGGACTTGGCTTGCAGTGGCTAGAGGCCGTGTGGACTCCCATTCTCTCTCTCTCCCACCCTCTCTCTCTCTCTCTGTCTCTCAAACAAACAACATCTTCTAAAAATGTAGCTATATATTTTTTTGAAAACATTTGATCCTAAAATCTGAGAGTTGAATTCTCGGAGCTGGGGAGATTGCTCAGTGACGAAGATCTTGCCACACCAGCCCGAGCACCTGAGTCAGAAGTGCAGTGTCCACCCGTGCACACAGCCGGACATTGCTGGGGGAGAAAGGAGGCGGAGCCAGGAGACTCCACAGGAAGCCGCAGGGCACAGTGACAGACTCCACACCCAAAAGATGTCCTCTGACCTCCACAGGTGCACCATGGGACAAGCACCATGCTATACTCACAGACATGAGCAGAAATGCACACACCAAGAAAAGGAGTTCCTATTCAAACAATGATGATGGGCTGGGGAGATAGCTCAGCAGATCAAGCGCTTGCCCTGCAACTCTGACTACCTGAGTTCGTGGACAGGAGAATTTCGAGGAAGCTCAAAGACCAGCTAGTATGGTGAATAGAAAAAGCGAAAAACAGGAACTCGAGGCCCCGTCTGAAACAAGGTGGACAACAATAACTGCTCCTCAAAAGCTGTCTTCTGTCTTCTGACCTCCACAGGTACACCAAGGTACACACGCTCAAGTGTGCACGCGTGCACACATGCATACACACATCGAATTTAAATAAATAAAATATGGGACTTGGTGCTTGCTCTGCACACCTGAGGACCCTAGCTAGCATCTCTAGAAAACATGCTCTCAGAGCACAGTGAGGCCAGAGCCAACCAGGAGCCTTTCACACCTTCAGATGTCTTGACCGCACCCCAGAAATGAGACTACCCAGGACAGGTATTCACACAGTAGTACTCTTTAGGGTGCCATCAGCTGATTCTAATGTGCGACCTGGATTTAGAACACTGGCTCTAGAGAGGTCTCCACAGGGAGACTTCACATACTTGAAAACCACAACCCAAACAGAGCAGGAAGGGGAACCCAGGATTAGCTGCCTGATCCCTTCAAGCCCCGTGCATATGGAATGCGGAGGATTTTGTGCCAGGGAGGTGATGTAACATATGGACTTGGACAGGAAGCTGCAAGGGGAAGACAGCGATCACAAGGGACAGGATGCCAAGAACACAGGCCAAGGCTAATCCACTGACCAGACTGGATAGACAAACCGAGACCAGATGACAGCCACACTCCCGCTATCACAGAGCGCACATGAAGGGAAGAACACAAAAGGCGAGCATTTACCTAAAGGAAGCAGAGCTTCCAAAAAAGTCTTGGAGCCAGAGGGAGCAAAAAGCGCCAGTAACTGGCTGCAGTAGACAGTAGACAGCTTCAGGGGCTGGGATGAACCTCCAAACCAGGCAGTTTACGGGAGGCATGGCATTATTTGAAGCTTACAGATCCACGGAAGTTTCATAATGGCAAAAAAGAGAAATCCCAATAACAAAAGCAAGCACAAAATACTGGCAACCAGAAGTCGGGGAACCCAGGCAGAACTCAGGTACTTTCCGTATCTTAGTCTGGAATTCAGATCCACCCCTACTGACACTTCTTCCAGCCAGCTAGCTTTTTTAAAAAAATATTTTAATAATTTGCAAGCAGGGAGACACAGAAAAAGACAGACAGAGAGAGACAGAGAGACTGGGCATGCCAGGGCCTCCACCCACTGCAAAGGAACTCCAGATCCATGTGTCACCTTATGCATCTGGTTTATGTGGATACTAGAAAACCGAACCTAGGTTCTTAGGCTTCACAGGCTAGTGCCTTAACCACTAAGCCATCTCTCCAGCCCCAGATCACTTTGATAAAACTCCTTAACCTATTGAAGGACATCTATTCAAACTACCACACCGGCAATTCTGTGCTATCATGTAGGCTCCTCACCTTATTAGTGTGAGGCTGTCAGTGACGGACTATAAATAAGCCATCATTAATTGAAGCTATCCAAAATCAGGACAAGGCAAAAGATGAGGGAGCTGCATGCTCTTTCAGGGTTTAAGAGGCTTGCCAAAGGATTATCTGATCCACTGAGAGAATGGCCCTGCATTATTTCACTGTCATTTGCTATTTCATTAGAGCAGAAACACAGTAAAGCTGCATGTTAATATGCAGTTTTCAGTCCATGAGAGAGGATCACCCTGAACGTTGTGGTTTTATGACTATACAACATGACCAGTTTTCCCTTCATCCCAGTAACCTTATTCTAACACCATTATTTTAATGCCTATAAACATTTATTTCTTTACTCTTGGAAGCAGCATTAACCTTTCCTGGTTCCCTCATTAACAAGTTGAAAAGCTTTAGACACATTTCACTTTGCATTTCTATGAGACCTAACCTTTAAGCTTTTTGAAAATGAAACACTGATAATATATTTTCTTTAAAGCACTGGCAGTACACGTAAAACACCACCCCCTCATAGTGATGTCAAAGGGACATTTCACACGATTATTCAGGGAAAGTGTTGAGCACAGCACGCAGCATACAGTAAAAACTCAGTAATAAACACATTACTGTCATACTGCTGGTGGCTACGAAGGACTCTGCCTGGACTCTGGCAGTGTCTAAGAGTAGGATTCACCTACGTGGCCCATGGCCCAGGTCAGTAGCTATACAAGGGATCCTCAGCAGAGGAACACACGCAACTCCATGAAGCAGGGAGCTGTTTTGCTCAAAATAATTCCCAAGATATCAGGGCAGCCAGTGAAATTCATTTGTATATGTATTATAACAACCATGTAGGTCTATGCGGGAAGGGGACAAAATAATCATAATGTTCAATATACCGATCTGAAAGAGCCCATCTCATTGACACCAGTGGTCCTTCATCCAGAAAGGAAATATGCTAATGATATATATACATATGATATTTGGAGATGCAACTACAGGAAAAGAAACAAAGCAGGGAAGTAATTATGTCAAGATATAAACAGAAATAAACTAGGTGGGAGTGTGGAAAATTCCCACCGAATTGGAAACAAAGGAGCTACACCATCCACGTTCCACAGTTTATCTTCTGTCATTAATATTCTTTTTTGTCATTCACCAAAAATTGTTACAGAGATGCGGGTGCAGCCCACAACTGAGCAGAGGTAAAGGGAGCATGGTGAACCCTACAATCCAAAACCCTACGAGAATGTTAGCTTGGTTCAGTCAGACAGAACCCAAGCTAGTATGCACTACAGAGCAAGCTCCATACCCGTCAGGACAAAGAGAGCATTCTCCTTAAAATTAAATATTTGAAGCAATCTACCTAAATTTTTGGCAATTTTCTGTTATCACTATTAATATCTCAGACTTTCTTTACATTCCAGTAGCCAACAAAAGACTTCAAAGTTGACCAGCCAAAGTGATCAGGAAAGAGATACATGGTTATTTTCTTAAACTATGAATGCTTGGGGTATTATTTCTCTAGAGTAAGCTTCTCCATAAATGAAGTGCACCTCTAAAAACAGTATTCCACTGATCTCAAAACTGGGATTAGGGGTTGGTAAAATGGCTTAACAGTTAAGGAGCTTGCCTGCAAAGCCTAAGGATCCAGGTTCCATTCCCCAGTACCCACATAAGCCAGATGCATAAGGTAGCGCATGCATTGGGAGTTCATTTGCGGTGGCTGGAGGCCCTGGCGGGCCCATTCATTCTCTATCTCAAAAGATAAATAAAGGGCTAGAGAGATGGCTTAGCGGTCAAGGAGCTTGCCTGAGAAGCCTAAGGATCCAGGTTTGATTCTCCAGGTACCACACACAAGCCAGATGAACAAGGTGGTGCATGCATCTGGAGTTCGTTTGCAGTGTCTATAGGCTGTTGCGCACCCATTCTCTCTCTCGCTCTGTCTCTAATAAATAAAAAGAAATATTAAAAAAGATAAATAAAAATAAAATATTTTTAAAGACTGGGATCAGGAAGAACTTCAAGGCTTCACTATAGATTATGACAATTTCAGACACATCAACACACTGCTCAGGCCACAATTATTTGGCAACCCTTCATGACACTGTTTTCTGCAGGTACCTCAAATTTAGTTTTCTAATACCAATAAGCTATACTACTATACCACAAGTAGCAAGGATGAAGGAGTAAAAATACCTACACGTCACACAGTAAGGTAGAGAGAGAGAGAGAGAGAGAGTGTGTGTAACAGATGAACGAGAAGTCATACTAAGTGTTTCATGATGCCAAATAGTTCTTTTATAATAGGACATTTTCTACAACATAAAATATATACTCTCCTTGACTTAAACATTTAAGACTATTTGTTACTTTGTGATTGCACAATTAAAGAAGTTTTACCATTTGTTTGTGCTGTCTGTTTTAGAGAATTATTTTTATTGGCCATTTTCATACAATGTACATAATGTATTTTGATCATAATCTCCTCCCATTATTTCCTTTTTTTTTTTTCCTTTTTGCCTTCCTCCATCATCCATGACAACATGTTGATGGACCCAGTATTGTGAACTGGTTTTCTGAGACAGCCTTCTGGCTACATTGCCTATGCTGCCCTCAAGGTCACGATCTTCCTGTCTCAACCTCGTGAGTGCTGAGATTACAGGTATGTGCCATCACATCTGCCTTTCAAACAAGCTTTCACTTTAAGTAAAACAGAAGATATGTGGGTTAATAAAGTGATTGCTAATAAAAAGAAAAAAATTAAGAATGCAAGTGTGGTGGTTTAATTGTTGGGGGCAGGCTTAGGGTGTTATAGCCAGTTTCCCCATACCAGTGTTGGGCACACTCTCCTGTTCCTGTTGTCCACCTTACGTGGGCCAGGAGGTGATGTTCACCCTTTGCTCATGCCATCGTTTCCCCCTGCCATTATGGAGCTTCCCCTCAAGCCTGTAAGCCAAAGCAAACTTCTTTTTCCAAGAAGCTGCTCTTAGTTGGGTGATTTCTACCAGCAATGCGAACCTGACTGCAACAGCTACTATCTCCAAATCTACAGGATACTGATGAATGTATGGTCACGATGAGCATCAGACACACATTATGTACACAGCTTGCTAACAAATTAGGAAACTGCTCCCTTTTGGTTTCTTTTCTAGCTACTTGTAAAATAATATCTGCACACAAATTTACAATTCAAATTCGATGTCTTACGAGTATATTTTGCAGATCATGCCCTGAGAAGGGAGAAAGTAAGCTAAGAGTTGCAGGGAAAGTATAATTTGCTGCTGGCTCTCAGCCAGAAACACTAGACCAAATGTTCAGAGACCATGAGGCATCTAAGCAAAACCAGTTTATGTGATGGCCTCCAAATAAAGGATCCAATAGAGAAATGTCCTAAATTATAAACTTGTTAATTACACAATGAATTTCTTTGTTTGTTTATAGAAGACCAAAAAAAAAAAAAAGTAATTTAAAGGCACACTGAGAAAATTCATGAGAACAATGACAAGAAATCCAAATGATTTAAACAACACTAGTAACCACATGCATGGACCTATGTACAGTTGAATTTACACATTATGTATAAGCTTTTATTTTCATGCTTGAGAAAACATGCCAAGTGTTCAGTATTTATAATCATAGCTAACTTGCAGAATGAGGAACCTAATTACAATGGATAGAAGAAAATACTGGTCTTGGGAAAAAAATGAATTTGGTTATTACTCAGGTAGTAAAGGAGTCATTTCTACCTCCCACAACCAATCCAATATGTCTGTATCTTAAAGTTACTATAACTGTCACATATTAAAAAGATATGATCACTATATGGGCAAATATATTGCTAATAAAAATCCACTCCAGCATACCAGTCACTCAGCACAGGACAATGTAATTTCTTTTGTAGGCGTATGCTGTAGTAAACCATGAGACACAGTAAAAAACATGACATATTACGAGCTTTCTTTAAAGTACCATGAACAGGTATTGTCAACCCATTACTTGAGAGCATTCAAGGGCAAAGGGGTCATGCCAAAGCTAGAATTTGCAACAGAAAGAAACACAGGGAGCTGAGCAAAATGGCACAGACATGAAGTGGGGAACAAGGGGTAAGGAGAGTGAAATAAACAAGGTAATCTGAGTCGCTATCACGAGCACACACTCACAGCTGGAGCTTACATGGAGAGCAGGGTTTAATGCCCAGCACTGCAAAGGGAAAGACTGAAAGCAGATGTGTGAGTTGGGAAAATCTGCAGATAAAATCAAGGAGGCTGCCGGGTGCCGTGGTACGCGCCTTTAATTAATCCCAGCACTTTGGAGACAGAGGCAGGAGGATTGCCTTAAATTCGAGCCAAGTCTGAGAATACATAGTGAATTCCAGGTCAGCCTGGGCTAGAGTGAAACCCTACCTAGGAAAAAAACAAAAAAAAAAACACTAAACTCTGGACTGAAGAGATGGCTCAGCAGTTAAGATGCTTGCCTAAGGACTCAGGTTCAGCTCCCCAGAACCCACATAAACCATATGCACAAGGTGGCACATGCGTCTGGAGTTCTAATGCAGTGGCTAGAGGTCCTGGCGTGCCCATCCTGTCCTTCCCTTCCTCCCTGCCTTCTCTCTCTTTCTCTCTCTCCCACCCCCTGATAAATAAATAAATTAAATATTTTTTAAGTGTCCCACTTTGGAAGCATGCATTCAGGAGATGCATTTCAGAAGTTTTAAAAAACATCAAGAAGGCTCAAAGAGAACAACTCCAAACCACAACATTTGCAGGGTAAGGCCCAGATCGCTTATTATATTTAGTTTTACAAAAGTTCTGTATAGGACTGGGAATGTAACTCAGTGACAGGGCAAATGCTCAGCATGTCAGAGAGCTGGGGTTCAAACTCAACCATGGGGCGGGGAAGTACTGCACTGGCTGTTAAATACTTTATTTATTTATTAGAGAGAGAATGAATGGGCACACTAGGGCCTCCAGCCACTGCAAACAAACTCCAGACACGTGCATCACCTTGTGCATCTGGCTTTATGTGGGTACTGGGGAATCAAACCTGGGTCCTCGGGCTTTGTAGGCAAGCACCTGAACCATTGAGCCATCTCACCAACCCAACAGTGTTTTTTTAAAAAACAATATAAGCTCGACCATGCATGGCATTCCACACATGGTGGTAATTCTAAGGCCAATTTGCAGCTTCTTGCCAAGAAGGTATTAGGAATCCCTAAACTGATACTATCACATCATCCTGTAACAGGGCCGGGCGTGGTGGCGCACACCTTTAATCCCAGCACTCGGGAGGCAGAGGTAGGAGGATCACTGTGAGTTCGAGGCCACTCTGAGACTCCATAGTGAATTTCAGGTCAGCCTGAGCTAGAGTGAGACCCTACCTCAAAAAAACCAAGCAAAAAAAAAAAAAAAATGACAGGTCTTCTATCTGGGGGATGACCACATGCCACAAGAATGGGTACCTCCACCGAGGTGGCATAGGCAGCTTCATGCGCTTCGTCAGTCTTCTCTGTGTACCAGCACTTCACTGGCCCCGGAGCAGCTGGTGATTTCAGAAGCCTGCTTTCATTTGACTGGGTCTGTGCATGCTCTATATTGACTGATGATATTATCTGAAGGTGAGTTAAAAATACTATACTGTAGTATTGAGTAGGCCTCTGTCCTGGGAAACTAGATCCGTCTGGGGTTTCTGATCAGGTCATGGTGGACTGTGCTAAGCAATGCCGACATGTTACTGGTGTGTGAGGAAGCATGCTGCAATCCTTAGCACCTTATTCTGAAGGATGAGGGAAACCTTTGGCTGCTTCCTTTTTAAAATTTAAACTAGGAAGGATGGGGTGGGGCATTACTAGGTTACATACGCTTCAGTATTATAAATTCACTTTCACAGACTGACAGCTTAATGAAATTCATGGGATAAAAGGTCTTTTCCTTTGTGGTTGTGTGTGCCTTTTTTGGTGTATCTGATCAATGAATATAGGAAGATACAACCCAAGTTTTTACACAGCCTGAGTAGCTAAAAAGAATATTCCACTCTAAGATCTGAATATAGAATTTATAACATTTTCCTTGGACTTACACCATAAAACAACAAATAGAAAAAAATCATATGGGATGAATAAGATTGCTGAGAAAGTTTTGTAGGTGTTTTTGGTGATGAACTATATCGACATGAGCCTTAGATTATATAATAGAGATAGTTGGAAATGATGTACAAAAATAAATTTTTTAACCTTTATTTGCTGTTAAATTCTGTGACGTTTCAGTTATCTAAAAATACACACAAACATATAATGTTTTAGATTGCAAGGTGATATGTAATGTACTGTTTATAAAATACTCTTGTCTAATATGAACTAGTATTTTGATTGTACAGTTATAATTTGTAAAAATTATTTCATTTTACCATCCACTGATATAGATTGATAATGTACATTCAGATTTAAAGAATGGTGGGAAAACAGCGCATGTAATACTTTGGCAAGTATTTGGAGTTCTGTGTGCTCTGAAAGAGTCATTTAGTGTTGGTGCCAACAACTGGGTTTTCTCAAAGTCCATTGCTGGCAGTGGGCAAGCCTGGTAATGCTGGCACAGAGCAGTAACCGTACACCTTACTAATAGTGAGGTGAATAACTTGGAAATAAAGTTTTAGATGAAAAAAATAAAATACTACACTGTGGCCCTTTAAGTGACATGATGCACACATGACTACATACACATGTGCTTCTATTTTGAGGACATGGAGCCAGAGGGGCTGTCCTGGTAAGACAACTCCAGAAACCTGTCTGGTCCTAGGGAATCGAGCCGAGGTCCTTTGGCTTTGCAGGCAAGCTCCCTCCTAAATCTGCATTCTCGTTCCAAAGGTTTGCATCTATTGCTGTCTACCTTCTTTTCCACCATTTCTATTATGCCATTGCTACCAGAGAATCAGTTATCACTTACATTTACTTCTTAATGGTTATTTATTTATTTGTGAGAAAAAGAGGCAGAAAAAGAGAGAATGGGCACGCCAGGGCCTCTAGCCACTGCAAAGGAACTCCAGACACATGCGCCACTTGTGCATCTGGCTTATGTGGGTCCTGGGGAATTGAACCTGGGTCCTTAGGCTTCACAGGCAAATGCCTTAACCACTAAGCCATCTCTTCAGCCCTACATCATTTTAAATGCTCAATTATTAACTATATGCTCAAATCTTTCTCTGGGAAGCTGTTTGCTATATTCAGCCTCAATCTGAATAAATCTAACTGGATGTCCCACAAGTACCTCACTCTCCAGATGTGCAAAATAGGACATGGGACCCACACACGCATGTCTCCCTTCTCTTTCCTCTTACCTAAGTCCGGCTTCCCTTGCTGTACTCCTGTCTTTCAGAAACGCACTGTCAATCACTCTGCAAGTGCACGGAGGGGAAGCATGGGCGCCCTGTCTTTCTATCACCCCAACAATCACGTGTTTAAGTGCTAGTTAGACTGTCTTCACATACGTTCCCATCCCTTCCTTCTTCCCTGCCCAATACCACGGCTTCTACTGCCATCATACAAAACCACATCACTTCCTGGTTTTGTTTACTGCTAGCAACCTGATCTTGGTTCTTCTTTCCTCAAAATTGAGACCAGGAAAAAAAAAAAAAAAAAAAAACTTTTTAAAGTTCCAATCTCATTTGCAAAAACTCTGAGTCTCTTGTTAAATTAAGAAAATTCCTTAAATGGTTCTCCTTTAGGATCAAGTTGGGCTCTTTGACCCCTGCCTCTCTTCACAGTGCTCACCCATTTCCTGCCCCCTTGGCTATGCTCAGGTCACAATGAAGCGACCACCAGTTCCAAAACAAGACCTTTAGTATACACTGCCTTCCCTTCCTGACGACCCTTCTTCCAAATCTGACTGGCAGCTCTCTTGACACAGGCGCAGAAGTCCTGCTTCCCACAGCCTTCCCAGAGACCCCCAGCCTGTGCTTGGGTTCATTCCCATAGCCTCTCAGCCCAGCAGCCCCTTGGGAATGCCACACACCCCAGTAATTGCATGCATTTGAGAAAATGAACCAATACATAATTCATTCTTATATTAAAACTGTGACCAAATCTAAGCTGTGCTTCATAACGAACATTCGAAGAATGTTCGATGAATAAATGACAATTTGGCTTGAAGTCTACATCCAATATAACACCTCAAATCAAATTATAGATTCCAAACCTGAGAGTAATATATTTCCAGTTGCTTTTAAGTAAAAATGAAAGACAAAAGAACAGAACAGTCTCCAGATTTTAATAGCAAAGTGAATGTTTAATAAAAATATGTGATATATAGACTTGACAAAGTTCCAAAAGCCAGTCTACTACTAGTCAGAGGGTTACTGGCTGCAGAGATGGTTCACTCACCTCTGTAGACCAATGCTTCTAACACATGGCAGTCAGTAAGGTGTGCTGGGGACCTAACAAAGTAATTTAATTACAGGAACAATTGGAGACTAGCCTGTTAGAGTTAGTCTTAACAACAACATATGTATGTGTGTGTGTATATATATATGTATATATATGCATATGTATGTATATATACACACATATATGTATATATATATATACATACATACATATACATATATACATATTCTTGTGTATGTATATACACACACACACACACACACACACACACACATATATTCTTGACTATATCATCAAGCTCAACTCATCTATAAGCCATCCACAGTACTAGAGCAGATGACCATTCCCTGGAAGTGATCAGCTCAGCACACATTATACTGACAGTAAACATCCGGGCCTCACTCCGGGCCAGCTACTGCAAAGGCAGAACCACCACCGCCATGCAGTGAGATGGTGACACATCTGGACGACCTCCTGTGGTTGGTTACTGAACACGTTCAGCTGTCATCTAGACTTTTGTTCACTTTTGTTTAGATTGGGTCAGGCTTACCTATTGACATTGAAAAATACCAAAGAATACTTAATAAAGTCGGAGGGTGTGGTGGTCTTTTAAACACGGAGCGCAAAACACTGTAAAGTGAAACAGAGAACTCTGGATCCAAATCCACCTAGACCTTTGGTAACTATGATGTGGGCAAAACAAATGTCTTCATACAAATCAATAATGGTATATGCAGCGTATGTTTACCTACAGAGGTGTCAGATGATACATAAGCTCAACATGCTACATATTTGTTATTTCTACCATTGTTGCTGAATAAAAAGCAGCAATAAATACTATATGCATCACTTTATTAAACCCAGTCTGTGACATAAGAGAGTTATATGTTCCTACTCGGAATTTATAGAACCAGTCTCAGGGAGCCTGAGCAATTTTACTAAGACCATTCATGCAGATAGTAGGTGGCAAAGGTCTTTGGTGTCACAGACAGACTGTGATTCTATTTACTTAATGTCTCTGACAGATCTCACCAGTGTCTAACTGTGCAAAAGATAATACCCATATAGTATCTACAGATGAGAAAGAAAAGGTTTCCTTGACAGAGCAGCTGAGGAGTTGATTAGCAAATGAAGTGTTTAAATGTATTGTTTTCTTACTAAATAAGAAAGCTTTTCTGATTGGACCTAGTCGAATACCATCTATAAGAGACAGCATAAAGTTTTCATAGCCATGAAAGGTCCCCAATGTCATAAGTTTTGCTTCAACAAGAAAATTCTAATATTAAAAACTGTCAAGTTGCCATGGAAACAATCTACTTTGTGATCATAAGGCTGGTGGTATTCTGTTATATTTCTTCCAAGGAAAAGTAAACTAGATGTAACCAAAGAATTTAATAAAACTATCTGCTGGACCAGAAGCCAAACTATGACAGGTTTTAGGCAATACGACATGATTTAAATACACAGTAGGAGGCCCTCGAGTTATAGGACCAGTTCCATCAATAAAATTAAAAGATTTTGACCTTGACACCAATATAAGCTGTAGTCATATGATCTAAAAAACTCAATTCTCTGAACAAGAAAAATAAATCATTAAACTACAATGACAGCCATGAAACAAAAAGTCAGAAATCATCAAATGGAGAATAAAATTGATCCTCAAAGGAAGTATAAATAATACAGACTAAATGATTCACAAAACATCCAAGGTTTGGTTTTGGTGGTTTGGCTTGGTTTCTTGTGTATGTGTGCAAGTATGTGAGAGCATCCATAGACAATTTAACCTTTTACTCTTATCTAGAAAATAGCAGAAGGACATATTCAAAATAAATTGATTTCTAAACAACAAAAAAAATTGCCATTACTGGGCTAGAGAGATGGCCAAATCAGTTAAGGTGCTTGCCTGCCAAGCTTGGGGACCCAGGTTCAATTCCCCAGTGCCCACAAAGGCATATGCACAAGGTGGCACATGAGTCTGGAGTTCATTTGCAGTAGTTGGAAGCCCTGGCATACCCATTCTCTCTGTCTCTCTTCTATCTTCCTCTGCTTGCAAATAAACAAATTATTATTATTATTATTTTATTATTATTATTTTATTATTTTGGTGGTTTGACGTAGGGTCTCACTCTAGCCCAGGATGACCTGGAATTAACTATGTACTATCAGGGTGGCCTTGAACTCACGGTGATCCTCCTACCTCTGCCTCCCGAGTGCTGGGATTAAAGGCATGCGCCACCACGCCCGGCCTATAAAAATATTTTTTAAAGGCCATTACTGTTATTAGTTATACCATTCTGAACTCTGGACATGCAGGTGGTGTAGGCAGATAGGAATAATTTGTATACAATAGGCAAAGCCCCTGACGTGTCTATAGTAATCACAGGGATTTTCTCTCCTTTTAGACTTTTTACTTGTTTCTATGTCCCAAATGATAACATGTCCTCTCACAACTTTAGCTGTGAGGAAATTATTTTCAGAATAACATATTAATAATGAATTTCCTAAAATACAACAACAACAACAAAAAAAACACCCTGCAACTCCCTGCAACAAATGGGCTTCAGAAGAAAAAGCCAAGCATCCATGATAGAACTTGTCCAGTACTCTCTTGAATCTCTATTTTGTTTGTGTAGGTTTCTGCACAGGTGATTCACTTCTTATATATTTTACAGATATCTACTTATATTTAGTTATTTAGCTGGGCGTGGTGGCGCACGCCTTTGACCCCAGCACTCAGGAAGCAGAGGTAGGTGGATCGCCGTGAGTTCAAGGCCACCCTGAAACTACATAGTGAATTCCAGGTCAGCCGGGGCTACGAGATCCTACCAAAAAAAAAAAAAAAAAAAACAGGCCAGGCATGGTGGTGCACGCCTTTATTCCCAGCACTTGGGAGGCAGAGGTAGGAGGATTGCCATGAGTTCAAAGCCACTCTGACACTCCATAGTGAATTCCAGGTAAGCCTGGGCTAGAGTGAGACCCTACTTCGAGGAAACAAATAAACAAACAAAAAATATATACATAGCAATTTGTTTTCTAAAATACACTCGAAAAACTGCACATAATTATGCTTTCTATATAGGATAGAAGTCTCTAAGTTGGGGGCTAGGAGTTGGCTCAGTGGGTAAAGCTCTTGTACAGCGTGGGAGCCTGGGTTAAGATCCCCAGCACCTATGGAAAAGCCAGACATGGGGCTTTATGAAAGGAGAGACAGATAGATCCCGAGGGCTTATTAGCAAGCTACTCTAGTCAAGTAGGTGAATTCTAGGTTCAGTGACAAACCCTATAACCAAAACTAAAGTGGACAGCCATTGAGGAAGACACCCGATATCAACCTCTAGCTTCCACACATATATGCACACACACACACACACACACACACACACACACACACACACACACACTCACAAACACATACGCACCCACACAAACAGACATGAATACAGGGTAGAAGAAATAGGTCAGTGGTTAAGGCGCTTGCCTGTAAAGAAAGCCTAAGGACCTGTTCAATTCCCCAGTACCAACATAAGCCAAATGCACAAAGTGGCACATGTGTCTGGAGTTTGTTTGCAGCCACTAGAGGCCCTGTCATGCCCATTCTCTTCCCCTCTCAAATAAACAAGTAAATAAATAAAAATATTTAAACTGGGGCTGGAGAGATGGCTTAGCAGTTAAGGTGCTTGCCTACGAAGCCTGAGGACCCAGGTTCAAGTTCCTAGAACCCATATAAGCCAGATGCACAAGGGGGGCGCATACATCTGGAGTTTGTTTGCAGTGGCTGGAGGCCCTGGTGCACCCATTCTCTCTCTCTCTCTCTGTCTCTCTCTCTCTCTCTCTCATATGCACACACAAATAAATAATGAACAAGTAATTTTTAAAAAATCTTCAACAAGTGAAGGTAATTGTGGTTTGTGTATTTCCCTTCCTGAGTGAAAGAATCAGTAACAGCTCTTGCCCTTAAAGGCAAGAACTTGAAATTACTTGCTTACGCTCAGAAGCAGGAATCATCATTTTAAAACAATCCTAATAGTTTAAATTATTTTTTGCAAAAGTAAGAATATTCTCTAGTGCATCAAAAGTCAACAATTAGCCAGGTGTGGTGGCGCACGCCTTTCATCCCAGCACTTGGGAGGCAGAGGTAGGAGGATCGCCATGAGTTCAAGGTCACCCTGAGTCTACAGAGTTAATTCCAGGTCAGCCTGGACCACAGTGAGACCCTACCTCGAAAAACCAAAAAAAAAAAAAAGTCAACAATTTATTTTCTGATCCGTACATACCACAGATACATTGCATTGATCATAGAGTGCTACAAATTTATCTAGGATTAGATAATGCTTTTTAATTACAGTGAAAGATTTTTTTCCTTCCAAGACATCCACTTGAGTCCTACACATGTGCTATATATATATTCGTCCTTCTCTCATAGAACAATGATCTCCATATGTTCACAGCAGACATTTATTTTTTGTTTCTTGCTAACAAGACATCTTGATTTGATTGTTATCTATGAATTATGACTGCAATTGTGGGGTTTGGTATAATGATTATTCTATCATCCTTAAATTTTTTAATTAAATTTTTATTTAATTTGTGTGTGTGCGTGTATGCGCACACGCATGTGAACACATGTGCCATGTATGTACCACTTTGCATCTGGCTTCACGTGGGTACTGGAGAATCGAACCTAGGATGACAACCTTTACAAGCAAGCATGCTTAACAACTGAACAATCTCCCAAGGTCCATCTTAAAATATTTTAATGAGGGAGGGAGTGAGGGGAAGGAGGGGAGGGAACTGGAACACCAGGGCCTCCAACCATTGCAGTGGAACTCCAGACACGTTGAATTACCTTGTACACATGCACAACCTTCTGCATGTCACCTTGTACCATCTGGCTTACATGCAGTCTGAGCAATCAAACATGGGTTCGTAGGCTTCGCGGGCAAGCACCTTAACAGCTAAGCTATCTCTCCGGCCCTAACTTTTTATATATACATATATGATGCTCATTTTAAAGGGATAGGAGAGTATGCTTGCTTTTTTCCTTTCTTACTACATACAATCTCTTCTGGAAAGACAACAATGGATATAAGATCTTCCTTGATCTATTTAAATCTATAAGCTCTAAAACAGTTCTGTCAAAAGCAAAAGAGATGTAAAAAAGGACATGTGACAGAGCTATTTGTAAAAGGCAAGAATATACTTACCTAGGTAAAGGGGTAATAACTGTCAAACAGTATAACAGGCAAGAAAAAAAGGCGCTGAAACCTAACTGTACCCTATCGTGGACCACAAAGGCAGAAAATTAAAAGAAATAAATAAATGTCGATTGTAACTTTTTAATCTATTGATAAAAGAGAAAAATATTAAAAATTGGACTAAATAACTACTGTTCTGGCTTAATTTCAAAGTTGTTGAATGTGAAAGAAACCTGTCAGTGGACTAAGAGCTGTGCCTTCCATACGATTCACAGGTCACCCGGGAGCCGGCACATTCAGTTCAAGCTCTCTTTGGCCTGAAGTTCAATTTCTTCATCAAATATTAGACATAGATGGATGTCCTGTGTAATAAAATAAAAGATATA
Organism: Jaculus jaculus; assembly: GCF_020740685.1. Classification (NCBI taxonomy): domain Eukaryota; kingdom Metazoa; phylum Chordata; class Mammalia; order Rodentia; family Dipodidae; genus Jaculus; species Jaculus jaculus. The sequence goes on from NC_059102.1 coordinate 323,493,048, forward strand.
CCACTACCAAATAAAAATGTCCTAGACTTGGTGGCTTTAAGCAAGCTAGACAAGGGGCTGGGGAAATGGCTTAGCAGTTAAGGCATTTGCCTGTGAAACCTAAGGACCCTGGTTCGATTCCCCAGGACCCATATCAGCCAGATGCACAAGGGGGCACATGTGTCTGGAGTTCGTTTGCAGTGGCTGGAGGTCCTGGCATGCCAATTCTCTCTCTCTCTCTCTCTCTCTCTCTCTCTCTCTCTTTCTCTCTCTCTCTCTGCCTCTGCCTCTCTCTCAAGTAAATTAATTAAATATTTAAAAAGAAAGCTAGACAAAATGCTATCACTATGCAATGACAATGATGAGAACATCAAGAATGTGTAACATTCCCTGTATTTAGTACTCAACCACTAAAGAAGGAAAAACATCTCTAGGTTTTTTTTTAAACTTTATTTTTTATTTGTATATGTGAGGTGGGGGAGGATGGGCGCTCCAGGACCTCCAGCCACTATAAACCAACCACAGATGCATGTGCCCCTGTGCGTCTGGCTTACGTGGGTCCTGGAGAGTCGAACCAGAATCCTTTGGTTTTGCAGGCAAACACCTTAACTTCTAAGCTATCTCTCCAGCCCCCAACATCTCTATTTTTAAAAGCCAGATAAAATATTTAGATCTGGTTAGGACTGACAGGGCCTCAAATTTTCAAAGTTAGAGAAATGGACTGAAATCTCATGGCTTTCTTATGCAAATGTTTACGATTTAAAACTAGCTAGAAAAAAATGATCAAAGAAACAAAATGCAAAATCACAGAGCTGTTACTATAAGCATGGGAAGCTTTGATTACAAAAACAACATTTTTGTTCTAAGAGAACAATGCTCTCCACAGTGCTGGTGAAGTCTAAAGAAACACAATACATAATGGAACACAATTTGACAACACAAGAGTAAATGCAAAGTCTGCCTGACCAATTCATTACTATTAATTTATCCTATGTAAAAGAAAAAAAAAACCTATGTGTTAGGGTTTAGGGTTAGGACTTGGGATTCACATACTTGCATGATGATGTTTATTCATCACCTAATAGGGCACTGGTGAATTAAACTTTCACAGTTCATAAAATGGTAAGTACACAACTAGTGAAGGGAAATTATGTGTGGCTTGAGTGTGAAGTTGAATGAACATATATATATATATATATATATATATATATATATATATATATATCACATATGTATTATATATGTGTATATATATTGCAGATATCACCAGGTGTGGTGGTGCACACCTTTAATCTCAGCACTTGGGAGGACTACATAGTAAATTCCAGGTCAGCCTGGGCTAGAGTGAGACCCTACCTTAAAACACCCAAGAAATAAAATAAAATAAAATATGGACACTGACAGAAACCCAAGTCTTGGCAGTGGTGAACTCCAAAGACAAGTTTCTGGGGAACTTGAATTTCCAACCTGTACTTTTACTTATTATTTTCATTTTCCATGCTGCATGTAAGGGTTTGTCTTGTTGCAGTGGTGGGGACTGAACCTACTACCTCACAAATGCAAGGCAAGCACTCAACCACTGAGCTATAGCATTAGCTCTTTTTTTTTTTTTTCTTTAACCTTTTTATTTTGAGACAAGATCTAACTAATTCACCCAGGCTGGCCTTAAAGTAGCTCTATAGCCTAGGCAGGACTTGACTTTACAATCCTCCTGCCTCAGCCTTTTGAATAGTTCACATTATAGGTCTGCCTCTGCCACCATGATGAAGTTTTTTAGCTGGAATAAATACTTCAAGCAAGTTATGCAATTCATTTTGCACAGCTAAAAACTACATATTTGCATTGGGTACAGGCAAGGCTGTCTAAAGGGATCAGACACTTAGAAATATGAGAGAAAATATCACGACTTATCTTAATCTACTGTTATAAAAAAATATTAAAGAAATGGGCTGGAGGGATGGCTTAGTAGTTAAGGCTTTTGTCTGTGCAGCCTAAGGACCCAGGTTCGATTCCCCAGGACCCATGTAAGCCTGATGCACAAGGTAGTGCACACGTCTAGAGTTTGTTTGCAGTGGCTGGAGGCCCTGGTGTACCCATTCTCTCTGTCTCTCTCTTTCTTTCTCAATCTCTCTCCTTATGACTCTCTCAAATAAATAAAACATAAAATAAAAAAAATTAAAGAACTAATACAAATTGCTTTCCCAGAAATATGAGCTGGAGATAGCACAGCATGAACTTAGTTCTTTTTAAAATATTATATTTTATTTATTTATTTATTTGAGAGAAAAAGGGAGAGAGAGAGAGAATGGGCATGCCAGGGCCTCCAGCCACTGCAAACAAACTCCAGATGCATGTGCCCCCCTTGTGCATCTGGCTTGCATGGGTACTGGGGAATCTAACCGTGGTCTTTTGGCTTTGCAGGCAAGCGCCTTAACCACTAAACCTTCTCTCCAGCCCATGAGTTTAGTTTTATTTTTGCATGTGTGTATGTGTAGTGTGTGGTGTGTCTGAGTATGCAGATGCATGCTCCCCGTGCCCATGTGTATGGAGGCCACGTGTGGGTGGAGGGAGGTCACACAGAGGCCAGAGGGGAATGTCAGCGTCCTTCTTTAGGGCACATCCGAGGGGTTCCTTGAGATGGGGGTCTCTCGCTCAACCCAGGGTTGCTGTCAGTCAGCTCCAGTGATGCTCTGTTGTCCGTTCCACGCCGTGTCCCAACACAGACTGGGGTTACAGGCGTGCATGGTCACAGTGGGCTTCTTACAAAGGTTGGGGGGGAGCATGAGGGCGCATGCTCTCCATGCTGAGCAGCGCCCCGGCTGCGGGCGGATTTCTGTAATCCCCCCATACCACGCAGGGGCTGCGAGCGCAGACCATGAAGTCAGGGAACCGAGATCACGAGCCCAGTGCTGTGCTGTGAAGCCAGACAGGCCCGCTCTCTTTCTAAGCCTCGGCTCGACTCCTGTGTTGGAAAGAAAAACAGCAGTAACCCCACGCAGCTGGGGTGGGGAGTTAAGACAGCGCACCAGCAAAGCGCAGGTTCTGGCGCGCAGCCAACGCCCAGTGTTGACTTTCACCCCTCTCGGAGCACGTCAAATTTGTTTCTTCATTACCAATTACAAAGATCGCAAGAAATAAGGGCCAAGTTTTAGTCCAGACAAAATAGAAACATGGAATATTTGCTTCAAATTGGATAAAACACCTAGCCTCTTTCTAGAATAGTTCCAGCCACACAGAGGATAATTTCCAATTCCAGAGGTACAAGTCCTCCCCTGATTAGCAAGACCAGCCATGCCTGTGACAAAGATTAAAACACTACCAGCCCCAAAAGATTCTCGTGGAAAACAGCGATACCCAAATCTGCCTATGAAACATAAGTGAGAACTTGAGGAAACACATATACAAAGTCATACTGAAGGGGAAATAGCCAGGCGGTTTTTATTTTCGGGTAGCCAGCTAGGGATGGGCCCAAAGAGAATTTAGCAACTGATCCAGTCCAGTCTCATCCCTCATAGTTAGCACTCTCTACCAAGGTATGCTGGGCACATTTTGCACCAGCCCCCTGACTCCAAACCGATCAGCAACGTTCTCTCTCTCTCTCTCTCTCTCTCTCTCTCTCTCTCATGCCCACCCCAATAAGCTACATGAGAGGCTTGCCATTTTTTCTCACCTAAACCTCAGGATCCCTGCACCCTGTCCCAGTAAGGCCACCTCTTCCCTGTTCGGCAACCTAGCTGCTGAAATGGGGGGAAGGTATCTTTCACCTCTCATTTTGTTACTCTCTACTACCTCCAGGCTTTCTCTCCAAGCTCCAGCCCTTTCTCAATTTCCCTGAAAAGACTCACTTCCCGTTACCCCTCCAAGCCCATGCTGTACTTCTGGCACGGGCTCCTGGTTTCTGTCTCCAAGTTACAGACCCATTCCAGCCTTCTCCCTGGATTTCATAGTCTCCTCATAAATAAATTTAATAGTTTATAGTTTATCCTTCTCAGTCTGATGATTTCAATTTTTTGTTAAAAATAGACCACAGGGAGCTGTAGAGATGGCTTAGCAGTTAAGACGCTTGCCTGTGAAGACCCAGGTTTGATTCCCCAGTACCCACGTAAGCCAGATGCACAAAGTGGTGCATGCACCTAGAGCTCAGCTACAGTGGCTGGAGGCCCTGGTACACCCATTCTCTCTCTCTCTCTCTCTCTCTCTCTCTCTCTCTCTCTCTCTCTCTCTTGAATAATTTTTTTAAAATAGACAAAAACCCAAAAGTTAGGAATCATAAGCTTTTCCTGGACTCCAAAACCCTGTATCATAATTAACAAATAAAGCATAAATAGACAACAAAACAAAACTGATCATAAAACTTAATTTGTGCCGGGCGTGGTGGCACACACCTTTAATCCCAGCACTTGGCGGGAGGCAGGAGTAGGAGGATCACTGTGAGTTCGAGACCACCCTGACACTAACAAAATGAATTTCAGGTCAGCCTGGGCTATCCAGTGAGACCCTACCTCAAAAAACAAACAAATAAACAACAAAAAAAATAACTTGTATAAAAAATTAATTTTAACTTGTCCTTTAAAAAGACAAAGGATCATCTCATTTCCTTAGAAGTACATGCTCAACCATGTTTATTGCTGCTCAATTTATAATAGCTGGGAAATGGAACCAGCCTAGATGTCTGTCCCTCAACAGATGAGTGGATAATGTAGATGTGGCACATTTATACAATGGAGTTCTACTCAGCAGTAAAGAAAAATGAAGTTACAAAATTTGCAGAAAAATGGATGGACCTGGAAAGGATTATACTAAGTGAGGTAACCCAGGCCCAGACAGCCAAGCGCCACATGTTCTCTCTCATATGTGGATCCTAGCTACAGATGATTGGGCTTCTGCGTGAGAATGAAAATACTTAGTAGCAGAGGACAGTAAGGTTAAAAGGAGACATAAAGGGTAGAGAAAGCAAGGGAGGAGGATACTTAATAGGTTGATATTGTATATATGTAATTACAATGATTGTAATGGGGAGGTAATATGATGGAGAATGGAATTTCAAACGGGAAAGTGTGGGGGTGGGGAGGGAGGGAATTACCATGGGATATATTTTATAATCATGGAAAATGTTAATAAAAATTAAAAAAAAAATTAGGGGCTGGAGAGATGGGTTAGCAGTTAAGGTGCTTGCCTGCAAAGCCTAAGTACCCAGGTTCTATTCCCCAGTACCCATGTAAGCCAGATGTAAAAGTGGCACGTGTCTAGAGTTCTTTGCCGTGGCTAGAGGCCCTAGCAAGTCCATATACATTCTCTCTCTTTCTCTCTCTTCCTCCCTCCCTCTCTCTCTCTCTATCTCTCTCTCTCCTTTCTGTCTCTCTCAAATTAAACTGTTTAAAAAAAAAAAGACAAAGGATACAAACCCATCCCCATGATCAAAGAACAGACAATTCTCATCGCTCAACAGATTCACAGCAAACGTTAAGCAACTCACTGCCCTCAAGGAGACCCAATGCTAACGGAGGAGCCAAGACAAACCAACAAGTCACCGTGGCATATGCAGGGCAAGGTGATGAGTGCCCGGAGACTTTCCAAGCTCCATGGAAACCTGACAAAGAGACTACATACTTCCTGCAGGGGCAAAGGGAACAAGACGGCAATCATGGGAATGCTTTTGGGCTGGGTATAAACAAAATGGTCACAAATTAAGATTTATTTACTCGCCAGGCTGAAGAAATAAAACTATGCTTAATAAGATGCATGCACAAATTTTATATTTTCAAGAGTGTATTCCATGGAAAATAGTGTCATATGACATAAGGGGCACAGTGATAATCCTGGCATTTTTTAAAATTTTTTTGTTGTTTATTCTTATTTATTTGAGTGCGACAGAGAGAGAAAGAGGGAGAGAGAGAGAAAGAGGGAGAGAGAGAGAATGGACACACCAGAGTCTCCAGCCACTGCAAACAAACTCCAGATGTGTGCACCCCCTTGTGCATCTGGCTAACGTGGGTCCTGGGGGATCAAGCCTCAAACCGGGGTCCTTTGGCTTCACAGGCAAGCGCTTAACTGCTAAGCCATCTCTCCAGCCCTAATTCTGGCATTTTTAAACTTCATAATCCACTTGGGGAGCAAATTATACATATTGTATTGTTAATTCCCTGAGAACATCTGATGTGCCTTCTTTATCTTTGTGTTCCCATTCCTTTGGTCAATGCCTGAAGCATCATTGGCACTAAGAAAATGTCTGGCAAATAAATAAATTACTGCATACGAAGCACATTAGTATATGTGCCCCTGATGGTCAGTATTAGAGAAGGCAGGAAATGGACAGCAGGTCCACAAGGAAGACGCAGACACGCCCCCTCGTGGTAATCCCCTGCTCAGTATCTGTCTTCATGCTCCTTTGGAACTGACTCCCGGATGGGCATGTGGCCTGGGCCAAATAAATCAAACATCTTTGCCATGGTAACTGTGCTTGGTCCAAGAATGCCTGCCTGGCCCAACCCATGCCAGTGAGAAGCAATCGCAGCTAATTTGGGGAACTATGCCTATGCAATTAAAAAGGGGAAAAAAAAAAAAACTGGTTGAGTTCATGCTGGATTTTGAGCTAGATTTACCTGTTTCCTTGCTACCAAAGGAGGGAAGTTGTCTAAGAATTGAAGCAACTCACAGGAGGAGAGTCTACCAATATAGAGGGACCAGATTCTAATGCTATCATCCTGGATTTGGCAATGCTAAAGAGAGGTCATTTTCACAGCCAACAAATGCGTCTTATGCTTGATTCAGTTTGGGTTTGTAAAACTGTGTAAGAGTTTTCATGGGAAGATGGAGCTAGAATTCGTGACTAAAATGCATGGTGGGGTTTTTCATAAAAAGGAGCCACCTGATGGATGAACTGCATGAACAACAGGTGAAGTAAGAAAACAGATGACTGCTTTGTTATACTGACACACACATACATAATGATATGTACAAACATATATAAACAATGTATTTCTCAAGTTTAAAGCCTGGGTTGATTCTGAATAGAATGATCTGGGACTAGCTAAGGACAGTGGGCAGCGGACTGGACTGCCTATGCTTCATGAAACCCAGGAGCTAAAGCAAGTTATTCTACTCTGGAAAGTGACCCAGTGAAGCCACAATCCAAAACTTGCTTTTAGTTTACTCCTGTGGTGGTTTGATTCAGGTGCCCCCCCCCATAAACTTAGGTGTTCTGAATGCTAGGTTCCCAGCTGATGGATATTTGGAAATTAATGCCTCCTGGAGGGAGTGTATTGTTGGGGGCGGGCTTATGGGTGTTATAGCCAGCTTCCCTATGCCAGTATTTGGCACACTCTCCTGCTAATATTGTCCACCTGATGTTGGCCATAGGCGTGCATAATAGTAATTGATTGGCAAAGAAAACACCTGAAAATATGATTAAATAGACTTCAATGAATACTTCAGCAGGAAAAACAAGTGAGAAAAAAAATGTGGGCTGGAGGGATGGTTTAGCAGTTAAGGCGTTTGCCTGCAAAGCCAAAGGACCCAGGTTCGATTCCCCGGGACCCACATTTAGCCAGATGCACAACGGGGCACACGCGTCTGGAGTTCATTCGCAATGGTTGGGAGGCCCTGGCGCACCCACCCTCAATCTCTCTCGCTCTCTCTCTCTCTCTGTCAAATGAATGAATGCAAATAAAATATTTAAAAAATGTATCACTGCGGATATTATCATCCCCATCAATGTCAAATAAATCATGGCCCAACACCTGAGTCCACCCACCAATCCCACTAGGGACGGGAGCATTCTCTGCACCCAAGAACTTCATCACAGTAGTTCAGAATCATCGTTACCTGGAAAACACACTGTGTATCACTGTACCTCTGGAGAAATCTGTGACATAGTTCTTTCAATGACTCTACTGTTTTTGAGCCAGACACTATAACTTAATGAATTTGTACCTGCACCAACCCCGTGATAAATGTCTTTGACTATAACTTTGTTTGTTTGTTTGTTTTTTTCATTTTTTTCTCTCAAGTTAAGGTCTCACTCTAGTCCAGGTGGACCTGGAACTTCCTCTGTAGTTCCAAACTAGCTTTAAACTCACAGCAATCCTCCCAAGTGCTGGGGTTAAAGGCATGTGCCACAACATCTGGCTTTCTATTCATTTTAAAAACACTTTTTTGTTTATTTTTATTTATGTATTTGAGAGCGGCAGAGAGAGAGAAAGAGGGGGAGAGAGAGAGAGAATGGGTTCGCCAGGGCCTCCAGCCACTGCAAACGAACTCCAGACGCGTGCGCCCCCTTGTGCACCTGGCTAACATGGGTCCTGGGTAATCAACCCTTGAACTGGGGTCCTTAGGCTTCACGGGCAAATGCTTAATCACTAAGCCATCTCTCCAGCCCTCTATTCATTTTTTTAAAACACCAAAGAGATGTGAAACTTTCATGTTTATTGCCTTTTTTTTTTTTAATGCTGGGCTCCAGCATTAAGAACAGCCTGTGTAGCCCACTTGGAGCCTCTAGCATGGACCTGCTGGGCCTTGCATCTGCTGAGACAATTATGTGGGGTGAGAGGCATGGACAACTTTGTAGAAACAATAACAATCACTTTCCCTGAGGCAGCCTTTAGTGTATGTGAGAAAGTGCCCTGTGCCTCTCACTGTAATTGCCAAGGGTGTTCAGAGCTCACATTTGGAGAAACAGACTTGATGGGATGAAACAAAGATTGTAGATTTTGTTTCACATTTGATTCGAAAATCTTACAAGATGCAATATTGCTGCAAGAACAACGTTGCACTCAGTGATTTAACAGAATGATAGAAAACCTCATTTCAGCACAAGATCGGGATAAGAGTTCCTTTGTTATCTTCACAGTAACACAAACATCCTTTTAACATAAACTATTCAGAGCAATGGAAATTGTAAAGCTTCAATAGGGCAGAAGAAAATGTGGATGGTGAAGTCAGGCTACCCCCCCTCCCTTTTTTTTTTTAATTTTTATTAACATTTTCCATGATTATAAAATATATCCCATGGTAATTCCCTCCTTCCCCACCCCCACACTTTCCCGTTTGAAATTCCATTCTCCATCATATTACCTCCCCATTACAATCATTGTAATTACATATATACAATATCAACCTATTAAGTATCCTCCTCCCTTCCTTTCTCCACCCTTTATGTCTCCTTTTCAACTTACTGGCCTCTGCTACTAAGTATTTTCATTCTCACGCAGAAGCCCAGTCATCTGTAGCTAGGATCCACATATGAGAGAGAACATGTGGCGCTTGGCTTTCTGGGCCTGGGTTACCTCACTTAGTATAATACTTTCCAGGTCCATCCATTTTTCTGCAAATTTCATAACTTCATTTTTCTTTACCGCTGAGTAGAACTCCATTGTATAAATGTACCACATCTTCATTATCTACTCATCTGTTGAGGGTCATCTAGGCTGGTTCCATTTCCCAGCTATTATAAATTGAGCAGCAATAAACATGGTTGAGCATGTACTTCTAAGGAAATGAGATGAGTCCTTTGGATATATGCCTAGGAGCGCTATAGCTGGGTCACATGGTAGATCAATCTTTAGCTGCTTTAGGAACCTCCACACTGTTTTCCACAATGGCTGGACCAGATTGCATTCCCACCAGCAGTGCAGAAGGGTTCCTTTTTTTCCACATCCCCGCCAACATTTATGATCATTTGTTTTCATGATGGTGGCCAATCTGACAGGAGTGAGATGGAATCTCAATGTAGTTTTAATCTGCATTTCCCTGATGACTAGTGACGTAGAACTTTTTTTTAGATGCTTATATGCCATTCGTATTTCTTCCTTTGAGAACTCTCTATTTAGCTCCATAGCCCATTTTTTGATTGGCTTGTTTGATTCCTTATTATTTAACTTCTTGAGTTCTTTGTATATCCTAGATATTAATCCTCTATCAGATATATAGCTGGCGAAGATTTTTTCCCATTCTGTAGGTTGCCTCTTTGCTTTTTTCACTGTGTCCTTTGCGGTGCAAAATCTTTGTAATTTCATTAGGTCCCAGTGGTTAATCTGTGGTTTTATTGCCTGAGCAATTGGGGTTGTATTCAGAAAGTCTTTGCCAAGACCAATATGTTGAAGGGTTTCCCCTACTTTTTCCTCTAGCAGTTTCAAAGTTTCCGGTCTGATGTTAAGGTCTTTAATCCATTTGGACTTCATTCTTGTGCATGGCGAGAGAGAAGAATCTATTTTCATCCTTCTGCAGATATTTATCCAGTTTTCAAAACACCATTTGCTGAAGAGGCTGTCTCTTCTCCAATGAGTATTTTTGGCATTTTTATCGAATATCAGGTGGCTATAGCTACTTGGGCTTACATCTGGGTCCTCTATTCTGTTCCACTGATCTACATGTCTGTTTTTGTGCCAGTACCATGCTGTTTTTGTTACTATGGCTCTGTAGTATAGGTTAAAATCAGGTATGGTGATACCACCAGCCTCTTTTTTGTTGCTCAGTATTATTTTAGATATTCGAGGTTTTTTGTGATTCCAAATGAATTTTTGGATTGTTTTTTCTATTTCCATGAAGAAAGCCTTTGGAATTTTGATAGGGATTGCATTAAATGTGTAGATTGCTTTAGGTAAGATTGCCATTTTCACAATATTGATTCTTCCAATCCAGGAACAAGGGATGTTTCTCCACTTTCTAGTGTCTTCTGCAATTTCTCGCTTGAGTGTTTTAAAGTTCTCATTGTATAGATTCTTTACTTCCTTGGTTAGGTTTATTCCAAGGTATTTTATTTTTTTGTAGGTAACTTGATTTTTCTCTCTAACTGCTTTCAATATTTTTTCTTTGGTTTGTGTGTTTGGAAGTTTGATTATAATATGGCGAGGAGAGGTTCTTTCTGGGTTTTGTCTGGCTGGGGTTCTAAAGGCTTCCTGTATCTGTATTGGCACCTCTTTCCCAATTTGGGGGAAATTTTCCTCTATTATTTTGTTGAAGATGCCTACTATGCCTCTGGAGTGGAGTTCTTCTCCTTCTACTATGCCCTGAATTCTTATATTGGATCTTTTCATAGTGTCCCGAATATCTTGAAATTCCCACTCATACTTTTCTATAAGTTTGTCTTTCTCTTTGTTGGACTGCATTAGGTCTGCCACCTGGTCTTCTAGCTTAGATATTCTGTCCTCTCCCTCATCCATCCTACTGGTGAGATTTTCTACAGAGTTTTTTATTTCATTAACTGTGTTCTTCATTGCTAGTAATTCTGACTGGTTTTTCTTTATTATTTCTATTTCCCTATTTATGTCTTGTATTGCCTTCTTTATTTCATTAAATTGGTGTCCTGCCTCTACTTTGATTCCTTTGATTTCCTCTTTGATTTCCTCTTTGATTTCTTCTTTGATTGTTTTCATGTGTTCTTTGACCTCTTTGAACATATTTATAATTATTCTTTTGAACTCTTTCTCAGGCATTTCCTCTAACTCTTTCTCACTGGAGGACATTTCTGATGCATTAATACTTTTAGGTGGATTTATATCGTCTTGCTTTTTAGTGTTTCTTGTGTTATAATGTATATATTTTTGCATCTTGGATTAAGTTAATGCTTGGATTTTCTAGCTAGCTGTGTATTCTTAGCTGTATCAATTGATTTGATGTAATATATTTTCAGGGTAGGACCTTAAGGTATTAGGTGTGGCTCTTAAGACTCTCAGAGTATCTACAAAGATGTTCTTAGGGGTTGAGTTTCCCTGCTATAGGAGTATTCAAGCAGGCTGAGTGGAATAAAATACAGGTAGATTCTAAAATTTAACTAAACACTGTACACATTCAATCAAAAACAGCCCCGAGTATGTATGCAAGAGTAGTTATTATAATGACCAGATCCTCTATCAACAAAGAGGTTTAGATTTCTGGTCTGTTGAGGGATCCAAGTCAGCTTGTGACCAAGTGAGACCCTTCCCTGGTGCAATCCCAATTACCTTGGGTGATTTTGGTCTCAGTCAAGTTGCTGCCTGGGTCGTCGGGCTGCTGTTCTGATTTCTGGAGCTGGGCACTTGCTTTACCTACGGGGCAAACCGAGCCGCTGCTGCTGCCTCTGCTGCTGCCGTAGCTGCCACCACCGGAGCCACCACCGCTGCTGAAGCTGCCGCTGCCGTGTCCACCGCCGCTGCTCCCCCCGAAGCCGCTGCTGCGGGATCTGCCGCCGCTGCCGCTCCTGGGTCCGCTGCTGCTGGGGCCGCTGGTACCGGTGCTGGAGCCGCTGAAGTTGCTGCCGAACTCTGCTCCTGCTTGGGTCCCGCTGTCAGCCCAAGTTGGCACAGCCCGGTCCCGGGCCACTGCTGTGTTCGCTGGAGCTGGGTTCAGGCAGTGGGGGAGGGGAGGGAGCCGCGGCTGCTCTGGTTGTCTCGCTGCTCCACGTGTTCTTCTACCTCACGGTCTGCTCCTCCGCTGCTCGCTGCCCCTCTCCCCTCACGTTTCCCGAGTTGCGGAGAGCGCGGTGTGAGGGGAAGCGCCCGCACCTGGCTTCTCCTGCGGCTCGAGCCGAGAGTCTGGCGGCTTTCTGCTGCGCCGCGGCCGAGCTGCCGGAGCCACATTTCCCGCCTGTGCAGGCTCTGGATGCTCTATAACTCTTCTACTTCTCCGCTGCCGCCTCAATTTCCTATACACCTCACTTTTTAGTAAGAGTGTGTATTTTGCTGAGTTGTTTTGGTCTTTTTCCCCCCTAGGCTGCTTTGGCGTGGTACCTACGCCGCCATCTTAACCGGAAGTGCCCCCCTTTTTACGATATGCAGATAAAGAATACTTTATCATACTGTGTTAAAAACAATAATAAGGAGAAATGGTAAGTGAAATAAAGTCATTTAAAGACAATAATGGGAAAATCACCAAGTAGATTATCATACCTCTATTTACAAGATAAACTTTTAATTAATTTCCACAATTTAAAAAAATGGGGGCTGGAGAGATGGGTTAGCTAGCCATCAAGGCATTTGCCTGCAAAGACAAAGGACCTCGGTTCGATTCCCCAGAACCCACATAAGCCAGATGCACAAGGGGGTGCATGAATCTGGAGTTTGTTTGCAGTGGCTGGAGGCCTGGTGCGCCCATTCTCCCTCTCTCTCCCCCCCCCCCTTCTCTTCTCTTTCTCTCCACCAGGTTCACTTGCTGCTGCAAATGGATGTCTGTCCCAGTTTTCTGTGGATGGCTGGGAAACTGCACCCTTGCTGGCAGACTTTGCAAACAAGCAAGGCCAAATTTCATTAGAAAGTCTAATAAAAATGAAACCAAAACATGAGCTGGAGAGATGGCTTAGCGGTTAAGCTCTTGCCTGTGAAGCCTAAGGATCCCAGTTTGAGGCTCGATTCTCCAGGACCCACATTAGCCAGATGCACAAGGGGACACACGTGTCTGGAGTTTGTTTGCAGTGGCTGGAAGCCCTAGCATGCCCATTCTCTCTCTCTCTCTATCTATCTGCCTCTTTCTCTCTCTGTCACTCTCAAATAAATAAATAAAAATGAGCAAAAAAAATTTTTTTAATGAAACCAAAACACTTTTAAAATATTTTTTTGCTCATTTTATTTATTTATTTATTTGAGAGCGACAAGCACAGGGAGAAAGACAGATAGAGGGAGAGAGAGAGAATGGGCGCGCCAGGGCTTCCAGCCTCTGCAAACGAACTCCAGACGCGTGCGCCCCCTTGTGCATCTGGCTAATGTGGCACCTGGGGAACCGAGCCTTGAACCAGGGACCTTAGGCTTCACAGGCAAGCGCTTAACCACTAAGCCATCTCTCCAGCCCACCAAAACACTTTTAAGGTTCCTTTCTTTAAAAGAACTATTCAAAGTTCGCATGTCCGGCCATGTTCCATTGTTCTCTTGTCTTACTACACAAGTGTGACATTTAACAGCCACACTCTCCTTTATTTGGGGGTGGGGGACTCTCTCCTGACGTGGCGGCAGCACCGAACTAGGAGTCAGTCCAGTGACTGCAGAAGCTACAGCTGTGATGCTCATACCATACTTGCAGAACCTGCTCAGGACACCAGAAGACATCATTCTGCCACTGTCTTCATTACCAATCAGAGAAGGTGAAACAGAAAATTTCTGGACTGAGACAAAAAGCACTCAGGCCGGCGTCTTAACCACTGAGCCATCTCTCCAGCCCTGGAGACAAGTGTTCAAGAAAATGTATCCTCAAACATTACCATAACAGCTTTTCAATGAATAATAACTTTTTACTGCCTTAGTAAGAGGTCACAAAAAACACATTTAAAAATCCTACACCTCCAATTTACTAAGGCATAAAGTACACACAAAGTTAAATTTGTGTATCACTTTTAAGGTAGGATACTATAAAACTATGCTCTACAAAGATTAATTACAACAAGTCTGTTCAGACCAGATGCAGATCATTTTGATCTCATTCTTCCTGGCTCTAGCCAGTTTCACTTGAGAACACAGTCACAAATTCACCAAACCCTAAACCGCTCTGATGTTGTGGCTCCCCCTGAAATACTTCAGAACATAGTGGCTGATTTCAATGCCAACCAAACAAACTGACTGTGACCAAGTAATGTAAGTTTCAATGTGAGGGAGGGGTGTTCTCTAAAAGTACAATTAAAATAAATAAAAATTTAGTGTAATAGCTATTGCCTAAAATCTCAGCACCCAGAGGGCTAAGAAAGGGTGACTGCACTGAATATGAGGCCAGTACTGGCTAGTCAGCAAGACCCTATACCCAAAAAAGTAAAATGAAAGGAGGTGTGTCCACAATGCAAATAAAAATACCAGTGAATTTCTAATTGCTAAATTCAATGCTGAATTTATTCTCCTTTATATCCCTATTCCCCCACCCCCAGGGAGGGTCTCGATCTAGCCCAGGCTGACCTAGAATTCACTGTGTAGTCTCAGGGTGGCCTTAAACTCACAGCCATCCTCATACCTCTGCCTCACAAGTGCTGGGATTAAGGGTGTGCACCACCATGCCCGGCTCTATTCTTTATATATTAGCCATCTTCTTTTTGGAACTCTTTTTCATGGACCCCAAACGACCTGAAACTTCTAGAACAACTCAAGCAGCTCTTTCTCTTCATGCCTTTGGAATGATCCTTAACTGGGTGTGAGGAATGCAAAACAAAACAAAAGCCAATAGCCAAATTTCCCATCTAAAGAATATTGCTGGGGCTGGAGGGATAGCTTAGCAGTTAAGCACTTGCCTGTGAAGCCTAAGGACCCTAATTTGGGGCTCAATTCTCCAGGACCTACATAAGCCAGATGCACAAGGGGTTGACCGTATCTGTTCATTTGCAGAGGCTGGAGGCCCTGGTGCGTCCATTCCCCCCCCCCACTCTCTTTCACTCTCAAATAAATAAAAATAAAAATAAAAAAATTTTTAAGAATATTACTGTGGGCTGGAGATGGCTTGGTTAAGGCGTTTGCCTGCAAAGCCAAAGGATTCTGGTTCGATTCTCCAGGTCCCACATAAGCCATATGCACAAGGGGGCGCCTGTATCTGGAGTTTGTTTGCAGTGATTGGAGGTCCTGCGTGCCCATTTTCTGTCTCATTCTCTCGCTCTCTCTGTCTCTCAAATAAATAAATAAAATATTTTTTTAATAATTTTAAAAAGAATACTGTTGTCATGACTTAGGGGACTCCTGGAAGAAAGAGGAAGCAAGCTGGAGTGATGGCTCAGTGGATAAAATGCTTGATGCACAAGCTGATCCCTATGACAGGCATTCATAATCCCAGCCACAAAAGTTTCCATGAAGGGCCACTCAAATCACTAGCGCAAGGCTGTTATCACATTATCCTAGCCTGTTAGGGAATACACAAAGCACATACAATGTATAAGTATGACCAAACAGTCTTTCAAGGAACTTCCAATATAACCATATCTTATTTACACATATATATTTACATTTTATTTATCTATTTGAGAGTGACAGAGAGAGAAAGAGGCAGAGAAAGAGAACGGGCGTGCCAGGGTCTCCAGCCTCTGCAAACGAACTCCAGACATGTGTACCCCCTTGTGCATCTGGCTAACGTGGGTTCTGGGGAATCGAGCCTCAAACCGGGGTCCTTAGGCTTCACAGGCAAGCGTTTAACTGCTAAGCCATCTCTCCAGCCCTATTTATTTATTTTGTTTCTCCTTCAAGACACAACAGAAGTTAAACCTTCACTATTCTTTTCTTCCTCATAGTGCCATGGGTAGTGAATATAATTTTGTTGATCAAAAATGTACTGGGTTTTTTGTGACCTATGAAGCCTAAGAACCACTGGTATCTCTGATCCTATTTCTTCATTTCTCTAACATACTCGAGAAATAAAAGGAGCCCAGGATGACAAGTCAAACCAATTTCCCTCCTCTCTATTACTGCCAGCACACAATACTAAATACTTGTAGCAATATATGAAGTCAGGGAAAGAGTTTTAAACCCAGAGGCAAGCCCTTCTAGCCAGCTACAACGGCAAGTTCTAGAAAAGCCTCCTACCATGCTGGCAAACTCAAAACAGCAGTATCACATCAAACTAAGTAGGAAGAGTGGTTCACATTTACAGCGTATGATGCACAAAGGCAGGCCAGGGTGTTCTGTTCAATACACTGAATAGAAAGCAGCTGTTAGGCAAAGGAGGACTAAATGACTTCAATGTGAGAGAATTAATCACATTTTCTTATCCGTGGGACTACTCTGCTGCCACTTCAAAATAAAGACAGAAAGGACTGCAATGTCAACATTTAAAATATCAAAACTAATATCCATCTAGAAATAAGGAAATATACTTATGTGCCTAAGAACTTAAAGGGCAATTACACTAAGGAAGTTTCATGAAGCACTCCATGTTTGCATGGTTAACAGACCATCAGGTAGTTTAAAAAAAAAAAACAAAACAGTATGCGTTTTTTAACAGTTTGAAAGCACGCAGTGTTAGCGAGGAAACTGGCCTAAAATCTCACAGGCTTTCTAGCTCATGGAACAGACTAAAAGTCTATCAAGATGATGCATATTAGCGTATAGGACACAGATGGGAAAGCAGACAAAAATATAAGAACAGGCACCTGGTTTACTATTCTCCAACAGTAAAACAAGAGCACCTCAAACTGTCCAGTGTGCCCCAAGAGGCAAGAGAATAAGCAAAACCATAAAACCTAAAAGATGTGACAATTGGGGCTGCAGAGATTCCTTAGTGGTTAAAAAAGTACATGCCTGCAAAGCCAAAGGACCCAGGTTCGATTCCCCAGCATCCACATAAGCCAGATGCACAAGGTGGTGTATGTGTCTGGAGTTCATTTGCAGTGGCTGGGAGGCCCTGGCATGTCCATTCCCCCGCCCCTCTCTAATTTTTTTGTTTGTTTGTTTGTTTGTTTAGTTTAGTTTTTTTTTAATTTTTTTATTAACAACTTCCATGATTATAAAAAATACCCCATGGTAATACCATCCCTCCCCCCACTTACCCCTGTGAAACTCCATTCTCCATCATAACCCCTCCCCATCTCAATCAGTCTCTCTTTCACTTTTGATGTCTTGATCTTTTCCTCCTCTTATGATGGTCTTATGCAGGTAGTGTCAGGCACTGTGAGGCCATGGATATCCAGGCCATTTTGCGTCTGGAGGGAGCATGTTGTATGGAGTCCTGCCCTTCCGTTGGCTTTTACATTCTTTCCGCCACCTCTTCCGCATTAGACCCTGAGCCTGGGAAGGTGTGATACAGATATTGCAGTACTCTCTCTCTCTAATTCTTTAATTGCCTTTTTCAGTTTTGTTTTCTCTTTGGTGGACACACAATAATGGTATATACTTATAGGGTAAAATGTGAGGCTTAAACATATGTATACAGTGTAACAATCCAATCAATCCTTTGACTCTTGACAATGACCAGGGGAGAGTGGTATGGATGGATGAAGATAAAAGATGCACACAATGTCTCCACACCTCCTGCATCTGCATCTGCAGCTGCTCCTCAATTCTGAGGGCCCGGTGCCTTTGCCTATTTCTTTTGTGACACGCCAGCCAGCTCAGGCGATCAGCACCTAACAGAGAAGCAGACAGAGAGCTGCCTGTGCTTGCAGGTCACATGCTCGGGTCTGAGGTGTGCGCTTTCCCGCTTCCCACCGTGGTCATGACGACACAGTGTGCACAGGGCTTGAGAAAGTCTTCCTTAAAACAGCAACAACTGAAAGTGGGAAGGAATCTGTTTGCCAGGCAGGAACCATATAAACAAAAGTAGGAAAGAGGGGGGTGGAGAGATGGCTTAGCAGTTCAAGCACTTGCTTGCGAAGCCTGAGGACCCACAGTCAATTCCCCAGGATCCACGTAAGCCAGATGCACAGGGGTACACACTTCTGGAATTCGTTCGCAGTGGCTGGAGGCCCTGGCACACCCATTCTCCCCCCCCTCTCTCTCTATATATATATATATGTAATTTTTATTTTTCTATTTATTTGAGAGAGAGAGAGAGAGAGGGAGAGAGAGAAGGAAACAGGAAAGGAACTGAGCTTTCAGGAAAATGACAAGCAAACCTTTCCAGAGGGTTGACAGTCTGACTCAGCTACACACTAACAGCCATCAGTCACTAGTAAACATGCGACCATTAAATCATTGCACTCACTCAGAGCTCTGTATCATTTCATAATTGAAGACATAGAACTCTTAAATACAAAACCTCTATGGTCTAATCATTTCTTGTTATGGACAAAATACTCTGCTACACACCAATGTCCTAAAGAGGGTTTTGAACTAAAAAGAAAAGCTGAAAGGGCGTTTTGGGAAATGAGCAGGCCAGGGATGGTCTATCTGGAGGACATTAGATCTCCTTGGCCTCTACAGCACCTTCCCACCTTCAAGCCTCAGGGGGAAGAAAAGGCTCACACCTTTAATCCCTGTACTCAGGAGGCAGAGGTAAGGAGGATCGCCATGAGTTCAAGTCCACCCTGAGACTACATAATGAATTCCAGGTCAGGTCAGTCTAGGCTAGAGGAAGACCCTACCTCGAAAAAGCAAACAGAAGAAGGAGGAGGAGGAGAAGCAACAGCTCGGAAGTCTGCCACAACCACTAGCAAACACAGTGGATCCCCTGCCCCTCGGGAATGGAATGCCACAATCCAGTCACATCTTTGTAATTATCTAATTATCAAACCCAACAGTGTTGACAAAGCAGGAAAAGCCCACGGAGCTGCAGTGGAGGATTACTGCTCAAAGCTGAGCTCTTCTACCAAGCCAGAATGATGCTATTTTAGGGGCCAAAGGACCCCAGTAATGCCTGGCCTACACCCCTGCTCGCCACCCCCCACCCCGCCCGACGCAGCCCAGCCACTGCGAACTTGTCACTGGTTTGGGTGACCTCTGCTTATGTATCTCACATACATGGTCAGCTTTACACACTGGTTCAAAAATACTCTGAACGTCAAGGGACAGCTCTCCTCCAGAGAAGTCATCCACAGCGCCCACATGTGTTTGCTGATGTCACAGCATCGCAGTCTTTGAGCACACCAGGCGTTTGTAGCTTGGAAAGGAGTCAGCGTAGATAGTGACTGTACCCATGCCAGTCACTGGTCTACAAGGCACGAGGAAAGTGGGCGTGCCCCTTGGCTTGCTCACATTCTATCCAGCGGCCCAGCACGGTTCAGGAAAGAAGAACTGAGGCAGGACAGTAGGCAGAGCAGAGACCAGAAAGGCACGGCACAAAGCGGCGTGCCAAAGACAGCTGCTGGCAGCGAGGACGGCCGCGAACCACCATCGCCCCACGGCCGGGAGGGCGGCAGGTAACAGACAGGGCCCACGCAAGACGCAAGAAAGCCTACGCTATGCTAATGACCTAGATCACTCTAAAGGTTTCCTACACAGAGCCATTAAGTCTCTCTCTTCCCTCCCAGCACCTTCCTACTTTTTCCCTTGAAAGTGTAGTTTTTCTTAATAAAAGTGTCTCTGTTACCACCCTTGTTAGGACTGTATTTTTAAAGATTTATTTATTTATTTATTTGGAAGAAGGGTATATATATATATATATATATATATATATATATATATATATATATATATATATATATATATATATGCAGGTAGGTAGGTAGGTAGGCAGGTAGGTAGGTAGATAGATAGATAGATAGATAGATAGACAGACAGACAGAGAGAATAGGTATACTAGGGCCTCTACCCACTACAAACGAACTCTCCACACAGACACCCTGTGTCTGTTACTACCCACATTACCCTATTTCATGTTCCAGAACACACAAAGTGAAAGTCTCTTCAAGTACCCACCCAACCCTGGTACCAATGCTATCAGACTAACATGAGACTGGCAGAGTCCTTTGATGCCATTTTTAAATACTCTCGTTGTGTGCAAGGCAGCAGAAAGTCTGTAGGCATTTCTAAATGGGGGATTAAATGATCAATCAGATCAGGGTTTGGGTGTGTGTCTTCATCTCTAGCATTAGAGTATAAAATGGGAAAGAGTAACAAGCAAGGAGATATGCATAACATAAAAGCAGTACTGGGTTGGAGTGATGGCTTAGCGGCTAACGTGCTTGCCTACAAAGGCTAAGGACCCAGGTTAGATTCCCCAGTACCCACATAAAGCCAGATGCACAGGTGGTATATGCATCTGCAGTGGCTAGAGGCCCTGGCATGCCCATTCTCTCTCTCTATCTGCCTGCCTCTCTCTCCAATAAATATTTTTTTAAAAAACAGCTAGGTATGGTGGCACACACCTTTAATCCCAGCACTCGGGAGGCAGAGGTAGGAGGATGACAAGTTTGAGGCCACCCTGAGACTACATAGTGAATTTCAGGTCAGCCTGAGCTAGAGTGAAACCCTACCTCAAAAAAACAAAACAAAACCAAAAACATATTAACCAAGGGCTTGAGAGATGGCTTAGCAGTTAGGGTGTTTGCCTGCAAAGCCAAAAGACCCAGGTTTGACTCCCCAGAACCCATGTAAGCCAGATGTACAAGGTAGTGCGTGCATCTAGAGTTATTTGCAGTGGCTAGAGGCCCTGGTGAACCCATTTTCAATCTCTCTCTATTCATTTACTTATGCCTATTTCTGTATCTCTCCCTCTCGCTCTCAAATAAATAAATAAAAAGAAAAACATTAATCAATAGTGGCCTGGAAACAATATAGACGTATATTGAGAGGAGCTCTTGAATAATTAATATTTTAATATTAACACTTCCAAATGACAGAATTTAGATATCCAAAGGTAGCACTATGCCATGTAAATTCTATACTAATTAACTTATTTTTACATGGAGTTCCAATAGGATCAGTGCAAAACCACTGAATGAGAAAAATACACCTTTCTCCTACCGACCCCCCAAACCAGCACTCACTTAGGGATGCAGGTGTGTACGAAAGAAATCAAAAGAAATATGCTGCACCATATGTGTAGAAACTGCAGGAAGCCTGATTAAATTACTGGCTGCTTTGACTAAAGCAATGCTTTAGTACTAAAGATAACTATTACCAAATATGGGCTGGAGAAATGGCTCAGCAATTAAGACACTTGCCCACAAAGCCTAATGACCCAGGTTCAATTCCCCAGTATCCATGTATAGCCAGATGTAGTGCATGCATCTGGAGTTTGTTTGCAGTGGATGGAGACTCTGGTATACCCATTCATTCATATTTGTGTTCTCTCTCTCTCCTTACAAATAAGTAAATGAATAAAATATTTTTAAATGTTATAAAATAATCTTATTCCTGCTATTCTGGATTTTACTCCTAAGGCTTACAAAATGCTTAGCAATTAGAACTCTACCACAGAACTAACATGACACAGAATGTTCTATGATGGAAAGGAAAAACAGAAACTCTGAAAGTGAGAAAGCCAAGAAGCCAAGTTAACCCTCTGATCCCTTTACTTAAAAAGTATGACCTTATGTAGTTCCTCGTCTGTAAAGGGCATAGCTAAAATAACTCAGAGGGCTGGTGTAGGAAATAACTATGATTATATATAGAAAAGTATCTGTGGACAAGAAAAATATACCTTTCTCCACCCCCCCACCCCCCCCCCCACCAACCAGCATTCACTTAGGGATGCAGGTGTGGACGAAAGAAGTCAGAAGAAATATGCTGCACCATATGTATAGAAACTGCAGGAAGCCTGATTAAATTACTGGCTGCTTTGCCAAAAGCAATGCTTTAGTACTAGAGATAACTATTACCAAATACGGGCTGGACAGATGGCTCAGCAATTAAGACACTTGCCCACAAAGCCTAGTGACCCAGGTTCAATTCTCCAGTATCTATGTACAGCCAGATGTACAAAGTGATGCATGCATCTAGAGATAAAAGCAGAACTGGACCTACAACACTAGGGCATTTATGGTACATCCTTCAATTGGCCATGATCTACTGAGGCAGCACAAAGACCACACTAGTACCTAATTCCCACCAGCTTCATGTGTAAACGGGCCAAAACGCTGGAACTACGAAACAAGCCCAAGTGCTGCTAATATGTAATGCTGACATTCCCTTTATAACAGAGATGCCTACAGGGGGGGTCATCCAGCTGCTTTAGAAAGTCATCATCATTTAAACACAAGCACATGGAGCCTCTGAGGTGAAATTCATTACTGTGGAG
Organism: Jaculus jaculus; assembly: GCF_020740685.1. NCBI lineage: Eukaryota > Metazoa > Chordata > Mammalia > Rodentia > Dipodidae > Jaculus > Jaculus jaculus. Next base: position 323,515,569 of record NC_059102.1, read on the forward strand.
ACAACAACCTGATTTCAAATGCTGGTAGGAGTAAGACTATTATGTAGCATACTCCTCATTTTCTGACTTTACATAGCAACCTTCAATAAAAGGAAAGATGCATCACAACTTCTGTTTGCTACAGCACATTTTTCACTTCACTTCAGCAGGAAGGTTGAGTTCGTGGGCATCAATAGACGGGAAGAGCATCGGAGCTTACGTTGAAGCTCTAGCTTTCTTCCTGCATAGTTGACCGCTCACTTCTGCTCACGGTGACACAGCATAGGAAACGGAAGAGGGGGAAAAGGTGGACAGGCTGATGAGACCAGATACTTTCTACGATCCTTTCAGTACTGAAATTGGTGCTGAATGAAAGAATTGGAGAAACATAAAAATTCTCATGAGGTTTAAAACGTAAGTAAAAAGTACAGATACCTTAAGGGCTGGGGAGATGGCTCAGAGGTTAAAGGTGCTTGGTTTGATTCTCCAGTACCCATATAAACCCAGAGGTACAAAGTGACATACGTATCTAGAGTCTGTAGCAGCAAGAGGTCCTAGTGTCCCCATTCTCCCATAAGCATTCTCTCTCTGTGTCGTAAGTAAGATTGTTTTTAAATATATACCTCAGGGCTGGAGAGATGGCCCAGTGGTTAAGGCACTTGCGTGCAAAGCCTGACTGCCCAGGTTCAATTCCCCAGTGCCCAGGTAAAGCCAGGTGCACAAAGTGGCACATGCATCTAGAGTTTGTTTGCAACAGCCAGAGGCATGGGTGTACCCCATTCTTATTCTCTGTTTCTCTCTCTCTCTTTCTCTCTTTCTCCTTACAAATAAGTAAATAATACATTTTTTTAAAACATGTATCTTAAAAATAGAGAATAGGGCTGGAGAGGTGGCTTAGGGATTAAGCATTTTCCTGTGAAGCCTAAGGACAACAGTTCGAGGCTCAATTTCCCAGGTCCCACATGAGCCAGATGCACAAGGAGGCACACACATCTGGAGTTCATTTGCAGTGGCTAGAGGCTCTGGCATGACCATTCTCCCTCTCTTTCTCTCCCTCTTTCCCTCCCTCCCTCTGCCTCTTTCTGTCTGTCTTTCTCAAATAAGTAAATAAAAATGAACAAAAATATAAAAATAGAGAATATTCACCAAATGGTTGCAATAGAAAATGCAAGTGACTACTGATATTAGCTTTAAAAACTAGAAATGTGTCTGGGCTGGAGAGATGGCTTAGTGATTAAGGTACTTGCCTGTGGAGCCTAAGGACACAGATTCAACTCCCCAGAACCGACATAATCTAGAGGCATATGGTGGTGTGTACGTCTGGAGTTCATTTGCAGTGGCTGGAGGCCCTGGCATGCCCATTCTCTCTCTCATAAACAAATTTTTTAAAAGAAAAGAAAAACAGCCATGTGTGGAAGTTTATGCTTATAATCCCAGCAAGCAGAAGCAGCTCAGGCAGTAGGCTAGAAAGAATGCCAAGTTCCAGGGTAGCCTGGGGTTCAGAATGAAACCTGGTCTCAAAAATAAAATAAAATAAAAACTGGACTGGAGGGATGGCCCAGTGGTTATGGCTTTTGCCTGCAGAGCCGAAGGACCCAGGTTTGATTCCCCAGGACCAAGGTTAGATGCACAAGGGGGCACATACTTCTGAAGTTCCTTTTCAGTGGTTGGAGGCCCTGGCATGCCCATTCTCTCTCTCCCTCTCCCTCTCCCTCTCCCTCTCCTTCTCTCTCTCTCCCCTGCTCCCTTTTTCTCTGTCAAATAAATAAATAAAAATGAAATATTAAAAAAAACTAAGCGGGCTATCTATCTACCTATCATCTATCTATCTATGTGTATATACATACATACATACATACATACATACATACATACATACATATATATATGTACTTTTCAGTATATAAGACATTGATAAGTTATTTTTTTCTACCTGAAAATTTTCTGTTTTTCCTCAGAAAAATAACTGAAATTTCTTTTATTATATTACTGAACTGAAACATTTTTAAAGTTACTGAATTAAATTATATTGGAGTTTTAAAAAGCCTCAACAACAACAGATAAAACAATGTTTATAAGTCTTACTGGCAATGGAAAAACAGTACAATTATTATCTTGTCAAAAGAAAAGCGGCATTTCCTATCTTTATTTAATTAAAGAATTTCATGACAGCATATTTTGTTTCCTAATATGTCCAAAATATCTTCTGGCTTACAAATGATAATTCAGAAGTTGCCAAATCTGGTCCACCATCTGCTTCTGTATAGCCTACAAGCTAAAAATGTTGCCTTAATTTTGAATTATCACTGGGTAAAATAAAAGGAAGAATATTTTAGAATATGTGGAAAACATATGCAAATCTATGTTCAGTGTTCATACACAAAGTTTCACAGATGCATGTCATGCCCTTCACTAACACACGGTCCATGGAATTAAGAGGCTCACCCCATAAATATGTGAGGTAAGACATATGTGAGTGAACTCGATTTTGCCATTCTGTAAGAGTTGTGTATTTGAAAACATCATGTTGTTTGCGTGCAGTGGCACAAACCTGCAATTCCAACACTCGGAAAGTGGTACAGAAAAATCACTAGGCTACAGTGACAGCCTATTTCATAAACCACCAAAGTAAACCATGCTGGACTGGAGGGATGGCTCAGCAGTTAAGGTATTTGCCTGTAAAGCGTGACAACCCAGGTTTGATTCTCCAGTACCCACATAAAGCCAGATGCACAAAGTGGCACATGCATCTGGAGGTCATTTCCGGCAGCTAAAGGCCTTGGTGTGCCCATTCTCTCTGTCTCTCCACTCTATCTCTCTTGAGCTCTAGTTGCAAATAAATAAATGATTTTTTTAAAACCTACAATATATTATGTTATCAATGACAAGCATAAATAACTTTTACTTGTCAAGTTAAAACCATTTTAAGGAGCACCCAAATATAGCTCAGCTCTTACTACATGTGCAGATCAATTTATGAACTACCATGATATACTCATACCCACTTTCATCCCCTGGCCTGCAAAGCCTAAGTGTTTATTATGAGACCATTTACAAACTATTTCCCCAAGGTCTAAGATAACATAACATAATATCATAGCATTTCTTCATTTCCTACAAAATGGAAAATAGCAGTCTCCCTATGATACTGTTAACTAGTTTGCTGAACTTCACAAATTTTACTGTGATATTCAAGATGGCCTTCTCAGGATCCTGCTGTTTGTTGAGTCCAAGAAACTCATCTCTTCATCAAAGAAAGACACTATCGTAGGGTGAAAGGATAGAAAATAGTATTTCAAGTAAATAAGCCTAGGAAACAAGCAGGGGTTGCTATCCTAATATCTGACAGGATAGACTTCAAACTACCATTAGTGAGGAAAGATATAGAAGGTCACTTATATTGATTAAAGGGACAATTCAACAGGAAGACATTACAATTCTGAACATGTATGTACCTAACATGGGCACTCCCAATTTCACCAAACAAACACAATTAGACTTAAGGTCACAGATAACACCAAACACAATTGTAGTGGATGATTTCAGTACCCCACACGAATCAATTGACAAGTCATCCTGGCAAAAAACAGAGATGCATCTAGATTAAATGAGGTCATAGAACAAATGGACCTAACCAATATCTACATAATCTTCCCTCCAAATGCTGCAGAATACACATTCTTTTCAGCAGCACATGGAATGCTCTCTAAAATAGACTATATATTAGGACACAAAGTAAATCTTAACAAATACAGGAAAACTGAAATAATTCCTTGTACTCTATCTGATCACAATGGAATCAAACTACAAATCAGCAAAAAGAACAACTACAGAGGGGCTGGACAGATGGCTTAGTGCTTAAGGCATTTCCCTGCAAAGCCAAAGGATCCCGGTTAGATTCTGCAAGACCCAGGTAAGCCAGATGCACAAGGGGACGCATGCATCTGGAGTTCATTTGCAGTGGCTGGATGCCCTGGTGCGCCCATTCGCTCTCTCCCTCCCTCTCTCTTTCTCTCTCTCTCTCTCTCTCTTTTTCTCTCTCCCTCTTTCTCTCAAATAAATAAATAATATTTTTTTTTTAAAAAAGAACAACTACAGAGCATACACAAAATCATGGAACCTAAACAGTAAACTACTGAATAATGAATGGGTCACTGAAGAAATCAAAAAAATTCACAGAATCAAATGATAATGAGAACACAGCATACCAAAACCTTTGGGACCCAATGAAGGCAGTCCTATGAGAGAAATTTATAGCTTTAAATGTTAATATTAACAAATTACAAAGTTCACAAGTAAACAACTTAATGCTTTACCTTAAGGCCTTGGAAAAAGAAGAACAAGGCAAACCAAAAATCAGTCGATGGGAAGAAATAATAAAAGTTTAGGCAGGGCTGGGTAGATGGCTGAGCAATTAAGTCACTTGCCTGCAAAGCCTAAGGAGCCATGTTTGACTCTGCAGATCCCACATAAGCCAGATGCACAAAGGTGAAGCAAGCTCAAGGTAACACATGCCCACCAGGTGGCACAACTGTTTGGTAATTGACTACAGGGCCTGATGCCCTGGCGTGCCAATTCTCTCTCTACCTCTCTAATAAAATTTAAAACTTAAAAGAAAAAGATTAGGGCAGAAATTACTCAAATAGAAACCAAAAAAATTAAATGCAAAGAATCAATGAAGAAAGAGTGCATTCTTTGAAAGGATAAACAAGATTGATAATCCCTTAGCAAATCTGATCAAAAGAAAGAGAAAAGAGACAGAAGTTATTAAAATTAGAGATGAAAAAGGCACCATTACAACAGATAGCAAAGAAATTCACAAGACCAAAAGGGCATACTTTAATAAAATATATTTCACTAAACTTGAAAATTGGAAAGAAATAAATGATGTCCTAGATTTATATGACCTACCAAAATTAAATTCAGATGAGAAAAAAACAGTTAAGTAGACCTATAACAAGTATGGTGATTCAAGCAGTTATAAAAAAAGAAATCTCCCAACTAAAACAAGTCCAGGCCCAATGGATTCACTGGTGAATTTTGCCAGACCTTCATGGGAGAATTGAAAAAACCAATGCTTCTCAACTTTTCCATAAAATAGAAAATGAAGGAATTCTACCAACCTTCTACGAAGCCAGCATCACTCTAATACCAAAACCAGACAAAGACAGAATTTAAAAAAAAAAAAAAAAAAAAAGAGCTGGGAGTAGTGGTGCACACCTTTAGTCCCAGCACTCTGGAGGCAGAGGTAGGAGGATTGCCATGAGTTTGAGGCTACCCTGAGACTCCATACTGAATTCCAGGTCAGCCTGGGCTAGAGTGAGACCCTACCTCAAAAAAAAAAAAGAAAGAAAACTGCAGGTCAATCTCTCTCATGAACATGGATGCAAAAATGCTCAGCAAAATCTTGGCAAATAGAGTACAAGAATATATCAAAAATATCACTCACCCTGAACAAGTAGGTTTTATCATAGAGATGCAAGGATGGTTCAACATACAGAAATTGATAAATGTCATATACTATATAAATGGACTGAAGGAACAAAATCACATGATCATCTCAGCAGATGCAGAAAAGTCATTTGACAAAATCCAACATCTCTTCACAGTAAAAGTCCTAAAGAAACCTGGAATAAAAGGAATATATCGCAACATAATAAAGGCTATTTATTACAAACACATAGCCAACATACTACTAAATGGGAAAACACTTGAAGCTTTTCCACTAAAATCAGGAACAACACAAGGGTGTCCACTATCCCCACTTTTATTTAATATAGTATTAGAAGTCTTAACCATAGGAATAAGGCAAGATACAAACATAAAAGGGATACAAATTGAAAAGAAAGAGATCAAGTTGTCATTATTTGCAGATGATATGATTCTATACATAGAGGACCCTAAAGATTCTACCAGCAAACACAAACACTAGAGCTAATGAAAACTTTTCACAACATAGCAGGATACAAAGTAAACACACAAAAATCTATAGCTTTCCTATATACTAATAACAAGCATGCTGAGGGTGAAATCAAGGAATTACTCCCATTCACAATTGCTTCAAAAAAAAAATAATAAAGTACCTTAGAATAAACCTAACCAAGGAAGTGAAGGATCTCTACAATGAAAACTATAAAACAAGACAAAAAGTGCAGAAGACACTAGGAGATAGAAAGACATCCTATGTTCTTGAATTGGAAAAACCAATATTATGAAAATGTCGATGTTACCAAAAGCGATCTATGTATTTAATGCAATCCCTACTAAAATTCCAATGGCACCAGCCATGGTGGTGCACACCTTTAATCCCAGCACTCTGGAGGCAAAAGCAGGAGGATCACTTTGAGTTCAAGGCTACCCTGAGATTACAGAGTGAATTTCAGGTCAGCCTGAGCTACAGTGAGACCCTACCTCAAAAACCAAACAAACAAAAAAAAAATTCCAATGTCAGTTTTCACAGAAATAGAAAAAAAAATCTTAAAGTTTATTTGGAAGCACAAAAATCCTCGAATACCCAAACCAATTTTGAGCAGCAAAAATAAGGCTGCTGGTATCATGATACCAGATTTTAAACTATATTACAAAGCCATACTAACAAAAAACAGCATGGCACTGGCACAAAGACAGACATGTAGATGGAACAAATGGAACAATGGTGACCCAGATATAAATCCAGGCAGCTACAGCCATCTAATTTTCTACACAAGTGCCAAAAATATTCATTGGAGAAAAGACAGCCTCTTGAACAAATGGTGCTGGGAAAACTGGATATATATATATATATATCTAGAAGGATGAAAATAGATCTTTCTCTCTCTCCATGCACAAGAATCAGGTCCACATGGATTAAAGACCTTAATATCAGACCTGAAACTCTGAAACTACTAGAGGAAAAAAAAGAGGAAACTCTTCAACATATTGGCATAGGCAATGACTTTCTGAAGATAACCCCAGTTGCTCAGGAAGTAAAACTACTAGTCAACAATTGGGACTTCATGAAATTAAAAAGCTTTTGTACAGCAAAGAACACTGTGAATAGAGCAAAGAGGCAACATACAGAATGGGAGAAAATCTTTGCCAGCTATACATTTCATGGAGTATTAATATATAGGATATACAAAGAACTCAAAAAATGAAATAAGAAATCATACGACTCAATTAAAAAGTGGGCTATGGAACTAAAGAGAGAGTTCTCAAAAGAAGAAATACAGATGGCATATAAATATCTAAAAACATATTCTACATTCTTAGCCATCAGGGAAATGCAAATTAAAATTACTTTGAGATTCCATCTCACTCTTGTCAGAATGGATACCATCAAGAAAACACATGACAATAAATGTTGGCCAGGATGCGAAAAAAGAGGAAACCTTCTACACTGTTGGTGGAATGTAATGTGGTTCAGCCATTGTGAAATCAGTGTGGAGGTTCCTGAGATAGCTAAAAATAGATTAACCATATGACCCAGCTATACCACTCCTAGGCATATATCCTAAAAACTCTTCTTACTACTTCAGAGATACTTGCTCAGCCATGTTTATTGCTGCTGTATTCAGAGTATCTAGGAAATGGAACCAGCCTAGATGTCCCTCAACAAATGAATGGATAACAAACATATTGTACATTTATTCAATGGAGTTCTATTTGGCAGTAAGGAAAAATGAAATTATAAAATTTGCAGAGAAATGGATGTATCTGGAAAGGATTGTACTAAATGAGGTAACCCAAGCCCAGAAAGCCAAACGTCATATGTTTTCTCTCATATGTGGATCCTAGCTACAAATGTTTAGACCTGTATGTGAGTTGGAGCTAAAATCAGTAGCAGAGACCAGTAAGCTAGAAAAGGGAGGGAGGAGAGGGAAGGACTTAAGGGAATGGTATTGTATATATTTAAGTAGATGATCAGATTACTGGGGGTGCAATGGCCTAAGCGAAGTTATGGCGAGAGACTGAGTAAAAGAAGGGTGCAGTAGGGATAATCAAAATTCAAGATGTTGTGAATAAGCCATGTGGAAACCTACTTTTTTGTCTAATGGCACATCCAGAAGCAATAGACTGTTTCTAGAAAAATTTCAGTGCCAGGATGGGATACCTTCCAGTGAATTATTGGCCTGAGAGAGAGATCCCTGAAGCCCACAAAACATTACAGGCCATTTCCAAGGCTCTTGGTTTCCCACCAGAAATAAGATAGCAAGACCCTATTTTGCTGAAGATTCCACATGACTGGGCTACAGGGTCACTGAGAAATCAAGCTGGAGCTGAGCTAAAAAAGTCCTCCATGTAAACAGCTGACGGAAGGGTGGAAAAAGCTGCACTGCATGCAGCCCTATGGGAGACAGAAGTCATCATTGGTGAAAACAGTGGACACTGCAAGCCTTAAGTTTGGCCGGCTAGGCCAAATGACCAAATGGGTGCAACAGTAATAGTGGCATGTCTGTTATGGGGGAAACCAACTGCTCTCTAATTGGACTGGAGGCCCACTCCATGGGAGGGAATACATACCTGGTAGTGAAAACCTAATCAAAAGCCTGTGGCAGGGGAGGTCATGAGCCCTAGAGTGCAATGCCTGCTCTTGTCTGTCTCAATGAATATACAGTGCTCAACAAACTGCCCTGTAAGCAATTTACTTAACATTCATACCCATATATTAATGCTACTCTCACTTTTTTATTTTATTTACTTATTCATTTGAGAGAGAGAAAGAAAGAGACAGAGAGAGAGACGAAGAAGGAGGTAGAGAGACAGAATGGGCACACCAGGGGCATCAGCCACTGCAAATGAACTCCAGAAACATGTACCATCTCATGCACGTGGCTTACATAGGTACTGGAAAATCGAACCTAGGTCCTTAGACTTTACAAGCAAGTGCCTTAGCCTCCAAGCCATCTCTCAAGCCCTACTCTCACTTTTCATTATAGATGTTTCTCTTTTCAGATGGTGGTGACCACTAGAATAACCCAAAAGGCACCATAGTGCTGATAAGTGACAGAGGAGTATTCCACACTGATATATCTCTATCATATCTTCCAAGGCTCCGGTCCACTGCAGAAGAGGTGGGGGAAAGAAGCTAAGAGCCAAAGGAAGGGTAGGGGCTGCTTACAATGCAATCTTCCAGACAGAAATTGGACTCAATATCCATGACCTCGCAATGCCTATCACTACCTTCACAAGATCCTCACAATAGGAGGAAAAGCTGATGACATCAAAATAAAAGACAGACTAACAGAGAGAGGAAGGGGATGTGATGGAGAGTGGATCTGTGAAGGGGGAGATGGGGGAGAGGAGGGAATTTTCATCGTTTATTGTCTATAATTATGGAAGTTGCCAATAATTTTTTTTTCTTTAAAAGATAGTCTTTTGCCTAGTGATGCATGTTTACAGATTTATTCAATTTTTTTTTCGCATGTGTGTATTTAGTATGTGTGGTCCAGCCATTGTGGAAATCAGTGTGGAGGTTCCTGATAGAGCTAAAAAATAGACCATGTGTCCCAGCTATAACACTCTTAGCCATATACCCTAAGGACTCATCTCACTACCTTAGAGATACTTGCTCAACTATGTTTATTGTCACTCTATTCACAACAGCTATGAGATGGAACCAGCCTAGATGTCCCTCAACTGATGACTGGATAATGAAGATGTGGCACATTTACACAATGGAGTTCTACTCAGCAGTATAGAAAAATGAAATTATGAAATTTGCAGGAAAATGGATGGATCTGGAAAGGATTATATTTAGTGAGGTAATCTAGACCTAGAAAACCAAACATCACATGTTCTCTTATATGTGAATCCTAGCTACAAATGATTAGACTTCTATGTGAATAGGAATAAAACTCAGTAACAGAGGCCAGTAAGCTAGAAAGGGGATATAAAGAGAATAGAGAGGGGCTGGGGAGATGGCTTAGCGGTTAAGCGCTTGCCTGTGAAGCCTAAGGACCCCGGTTCGAGGCTCGGTTCCCCAGGTCCCACGGTAGCCAGATGCACAAGGGGGCGCACGCGTCTGGAGTTCGTTTGCAGAGGCTGGAAGCCCTGGCGCGCCCATTCTCTCTCTCTCCCTCTATCTGTCTTTCTCTCTGTGTCTGTCACTCTCAAATAAATAAATAAATAAATAAAAATTTTTAAAAAAAGAGAGAATAGAGAGGGAGGGAGGGGGGACTTAATAGGATGGTACTGTATATATGTAAGTAGAAGAACAGATTAATGGGGTGAAAAGGCCTAAGTGGGGTCAGGGGAAGAGATTGAGTAAAGAAAAGGTGGAGGGAGGGCTAATCAAAATCTAAGAGGATATAAATAAGTCATATGGAAACCTACTGTTTTGGACAATGGAACACCCAAAAGCCATAGATTGTTACTAGAAAATTTTCAATGTTATGGATGGGATACCTTCCAGTAAGCTGTCAGCCAGGGAGGCCCCTAATGTCCTCAAAACATTACAGGCCATTATCAAGGCCCTTGGTTTCCCACCAGGAATGGATGGGAAGAGCCTATTGCTGAAGACTGTACATACTTAGGCTGCAAGGTCACTGAGAAATCCTGCTGGAGCTGAGATGAAAACCTCCTCCATGTAGACCAGCTGACAGAATGCTGAAAAAAGCTACACTGCATGCAGTTAATGGGAGAAAGATAAATCACCAGTGACAATAATCAACAGTGGACACTGCAAGCCTTAAATTTGGCCAGCCAGGCCAAATGAGCCAACAGGTGCAATACTGGTATGTCTGTTATGGGAGATTCCAGCCACTCTCTAATTGGACTGGAGGCCCGCTCCATGGGAGGGAATACATCCCTGATACTGAAAACCTACAACAGGGGTAGTTATAAACCCTAGAGTTGTAATGTCTGCTGGTATCTGGCTGAATGTATATACTATGCTCACCAAACTGCCCAGTAAGCACTTCCCTTAATGTTCATTCTCATAAATTAATGCTATCTCACTTTTGGTGCTGAGAAGTGACAGAGGAGTTCTCAGCTCTAAAATATCTCTATCATGCCTTCCAAGGCTCAGGGTCTATTGCAGAAGAGGTGGTGGAAAGAATATAAGGGCCAAAGGAAGGATAGGACTCCTTACAACATGCTCCTCCAGACACAAAATGGCCTGGATATCCTTGACCTCACAGTGCCTGACACTACCTACATAATAGCATCATAATAGGAGGAAAAGATCATGACATCAAGATAAAAAACAGCCTGATTCAGAGGGGGAGGGAATATGATGGAGAGTGGAGTTTCAAAAGGGAAAGTGGGGGGAGGGAGGGAATTACTAAGGGTTATTGTCTACATTCATGGAAGTTATCAATAAAAAATTAGATTTAAAAAACTCCAAAAAAAAACAATGTTCACATATCCTTTCAGTCAGTCCATGAGACATGAATATAAGGATACGGTACCCAAGCAGAGACTTTTACCACTAAAGAAAAAGCAAAACAATGAGAGAAGGCCCCTGCTGCCTCACACTGGTGCATTGATACATTGAAAATATCACTTCCATCTGAACTACTGACAAGTTATACACTCAGACAAATAGGTAGAAAACAGCAAACACATTCATCCATCAATCCTTTTAAGCAAAGTAACAGTCCTTATATAAGCAGTTATCCTTGACTGGCACAAGTATAAATAAAAGGTTGATAAAGAACTTATTAATTATCCATCCAACAGAAGTTAGAAAGCACCTGGACTTTAACTATGATAAACAGATATCAAACTATCACGGGATATTTACGCATACATGAAGAGAAGTATTAACTAAATGGCAAAAATGAAGAAGTTGATAAATAAATATTATTAAAAATTCACTTGGAGCCGGGCATGGTGGTGCACGCCTTTGATCCCAGCACTCAGGAGGCAGAGGTGGGAGGGTCACTGTGAGCTCAGGCCACCCTGAGACTACATAGTAAATTCCAGGTCAGCCTGGGCTAGAGTGAGACTGTACCTCGAAGAACAAAAAAAAAAAAAAAAAATTCACCTGGGAGGCAGAGGTAGGAGGATTGCCATGAGTTTGAAGCCATCCTGAGACTCCATAGTGAAGTCTAGGTCAGCCTGACCTAGAGTGAAACCCTACCTCAAACATTTTAAAAAAAAAATTCAAGCACTGATTTGCTTTGTTTGTAAAGCCCAAACGTCCTACAAACATCACATCACTTGAAGGATGAAGAACATTTTTGAGAATAAATGTCTCTTGAATCTACTTAGGGACTCAATCTGTTATAATGACGTAACACCTATAAATTGTGGGTGCCTCATCATCTTATAACTGGAATGCAAGATCTGAGCAGAGGCAGGTATCTTGGCTGTTTGCCTGCTTTAGCTAAAACCAGCGGCGAAGTAAAATCCCAGTGACTAAGTGTCCCAGCAGCTGTTCTGAGCAGACTAGAAGTGTCTTTTTCAGCAGTTCATTCCAAACACACAGGTACCTGCAACCCCCCAACTGGAGGACAGCAGTCCCGGTGTGTCTGCTCGCTTTACTAGTAAATATTTAATGGCATATTTTTCCTTAATGGAGCCCAGGCACATCTGATCAGTCACCGGCATCATTTAGTAATGCAGTCGAAGTTATAACACTGCCATCTCACATCAACTTTGTAATTAGATAATCCATCACTTTATTAATTCAAAAAATTGCTTTCTTTATGACTTCATAGCATGCTCTAGTAGTGAGACCCAACTGAGCTCATCAACAAAAAAGCTCTAAAATTTAGTCCTATGTGAACCGGAAACCCTCAAGTGGCAAACGCACACATAGACATGACCTTTCAAAGCAAGAGGTGATGCTCTGCCCACAAACTGAACAGCACACAGCCTCGATGCCAGGCAGACAGCAAAAGCACAAGATGGCTAATGCAGCTCAAGATTAAAAGCTAAACATATCATCAGTTTCTTTTTTTCTTTTGACTGCAGTGCAGTTTGCCAAAAAAAAAAAAAAAAGCCAAGAATACAAGAAACAGTTATTGTCATTTTTTTCCTCCAATTGATTTATACTGCTTACTAAAATTATGAGATTATGGCAGAATATCATATACACTGTTTATCAGCACTCTAAATCTTAAAGTTCAGGCCAGCCAAATGCAATTACATATAATTTTGAACACAATAAGGTAAGTGTTTTTCTTTGGTCTTACTTCTAACTCAAAATATTAAATCATAACTTCTCGTATTATTAATTAGCAACTATTCTTGTTCTACAGACTCAACTGCTTCTCGAGGAAGAAAAGAGAAATCTCCCTCAATAAAAAAGGAAATTTCTCAGACAGAAACAGAATGCAAAATTTAAGTACTATATTACAAACACCTTCTAAGGTCCTCTATCAAAGCTATATAACCAGAGTAGACTACAAAACCAGCTAGAGCTAACAGCATTAAAAATTACATTTTAGAAAGACAAGTTTTAAAGGTTACATATGTGCCCTAAGGAACAAAAATAACACACTGCCAGGAGAACTATTATTTTCTTTGAAGGAAAAAGGGAGGGAACATCTTCTCAAACAGATGTGGGGTTTCTAATCAAAAACCTCTGTGGTAGTTGCACAACACTATAAAACCAAATAGCACTTACAGGCTCTGGAAATGCTAACAAAGGCATATGTTTTATGGTCAGGAAGGTCATTTTTATTCTGTTGCTTCCAATTTCATGTCTATTTCTGAGACATTCTATGCAACTACTCCATTTTCTCTTTTATTGCTCTGAACATATCATGTCTCTAATCAATCTGAAAACATTTTTTTAAGAAAAGAGTTATAAGTCTGAGGGAAAAAGATAAGTATATTTCTTGAATACTGTACAATAATCCCTAAAAATATTTTACTTTTTTTTATTTGAGAACGACAGACAGAGAGAGAAAGAGGCAGATAAGGAGAGAGAGAATGGGCGCACCAGAGCCTCCAGCCACTGTAAACGAACTCTAGATACATGTGACCCCTTGTGCATCTGGCTAATGTGGGTCCTGGGGAACCAAGCCTCAAACCGGAGTACTTACGCTTCACAGGCAAGCGCTTAACTGCTAAGACATCTCTCCAGCCCCCTAAAAAAATATTTTGTAAGTAAAATATAACCTCAAAACTGGTTTAGCTCATTCCAAAGCACTGCCAATAATTATAAGTCAATGGAAATACTACTACTATATGTTCCAGTGGGTTACAATAATTAAAACACGGTAATTATTGAGGTACTATGATTTCTGTGAGTTCTAAGCCAGCCTGACCTTGAGTGAGTTACAGGTCAGGTCAACCTCAGCTAGACAGGCTAGAATAATAAGTGTCTTAAAAAAAAAAAAAGTATTTTAAGGCTGGAAAGATGGCTCAGCAGTTAAGGTGCTTGCTGGCAAAGCCAAGGGACCCAGGTTCGATTTTCCAATACCCACGTAAAGCCAGATGCACAAGATGGTGCATGCATCTGGAGTTCATTTGCAATGGCTTGACGATCTGGTGCACCCATTTTCTCTCTTTCTCTCAAATAAATAAATAAGTAAATAAAATATTTTTTAAAACACTTTATAATTTAACTTCATCCACTTAATATGTAAGCATGAGACACAGTTCATTCAACACTTAGGCTTACATGATCTACACACAATCCCAAAACTACTCAGAAATTATGAAGTTGTTATGAACAAGCTATAGGCTGAAACAAAAACAGCTTAGTAGGGGAAAGACACAATTTTCTGCTTACAAAATTCCATCTCACCCAGACAGGTAATTTTCAACATCTCAAGAAATAACAGCACTGGAAAGAACTGTGAGCAACTATCTGAAACTCTGGTTTATACTCAGTCACAGACTGTGCTTGCAGCTATATGACAACCCAGGGAGACGTAAACGCTGACATTTTCTACTCAGATACCAATAAAGCAGGAAGGTAGGGCAACAGTAGTAGAAATTAATAATATGTGTCAGATCCTTTACTAAGCACCTTATAGTTAATCCTCACTTTCATCTATGAAGGACATATTATTATTCCTGTCCACAGATAAGCAAATACAGAGTGAGAGAATTTCATTTCCTTGCCTGGAGAAAGTGACATAACTGTCAGGCTACTCAAACTCCATTTAAATTTATCCTCTCAGTAACTATAATTTTTCATCTGTTCTTTTTCTCTTTTTGCACGTAGGTGGATGTGGTGTGTAGGCATCTATGTATATATGTTCCTGTGGAGCCCATATGCGTATGCAGATGTACAAGCACATGTAGCAGCATGTGTGTGGAGGCCAGAGGACAATGCTAGATGTCATTCACCTCTTGTTGAGACAGGGTCTCTCAATGACCTGGCTAACTGGCTAGCCAGTGAGCTCCAGGGATCCTCCATATCCACTTCCCCCAGGCTGGGATTACAGACATGCTTCACCATTCCCAGGATTTTTAAAAAATAATTTTATTTATTTATTTGACAGAGAAAGAGGTGGAGAAAGACAGAATGGGCGCACCAGGGCCTCCAACCACTGCAAACGAACTCCAGACACGTGCGGCCCCTTGTGCATCTGGCTAACGTGGGGCCTGGGGAATTGAACCTGGGTCCTTTGGCTTTGCAGGCAAACGCCTTAACCACTAAGCCATCCCTCCAGCCCATTCCCAGCATTTTTAATTGACCAGTTGGGATCAAACTCAGGTCCTCATGCTTGCAAGGTAAGCACTTTACCCACGAAGCTATTACTCCAGCTAACTATACTATACGAACTTTAATGTCTTAGATAAGTGTGAGAAGTTAATGTCTATGACTGGCAAGGGAGGTCGCACAGCAGCCCCCTGGGGTGACAGTTTGCATGTGGATGGAGAAGCAGCCACAAGGAAGGGAGGGCACTCTGTGGTCTGCCTACCTCCTCTCTCTAACTAACCTTATGAAGATAAGACGGGGACAAGGTACTGAGCCATGTAAAATTCTCTGCCCAGTGCTCTCTACCTCCTTCCCGTGTGCTAGAAGTGACATCATCACACACATGCAATGCTTAGAGCTCAAAGGCTCATCCCTGAGATGTGTGCAGGATAGCTATAAGCTTACAACCAGTTTCCTAAAGAAAGGAGGAGGAAGAGTGTTTTGTTTTGTTGTTTTATTTTGTTCAACACAAATTCATGAGTAGGAAAAGATCTACAAGTGACAAGGTATCAGCACAGAGAAGTAAAGGAGCCGCTGGTTAATGCTAGTTTCCTGTGTTACTGAAGTACATGTTATGGCAAAAAAAAAAAAAAAATGATGTATGAGCTGGGTGTGGTGGCTCACGCCTTTAATCCTGGCACTTGGGAGGCAGAGGTAGGAGGATCGCCATGAGTTCAAGGCCACCCTGAGACTACATAGTCAATTCCAGGACAGCCTGGACCAGAGTGAGACCCTACCTCGGAAAAAAAAAAAAAAAATGACATATGAATCCAGTTACCCTCCAAAAATCTCAAAGATGTGTGTGTTTTGCTTTCATATTAAATGCAACCACAAACATATGGGGAGGGAGGTAGCATATTATGAAAAATTTGTACAAAAATATTTCCACTTTACTAGAACAGAATTTCCCCCACACATAACGGAAAGATTTCATTACAAGTTAAACTAGATAAAAATTACTTAACAAACAATGGAAATGAGAGAGCAATTCACATTTTACATTTAGTAACAGGAAATATTTTAAGATATTTTCCTGAATATTAATCACACTTCAACTTGAACCTTTTCCAACAGAAACAATGCCACAAATTTATACAAGAAATGAAGTCATGTGTGTATGCAAGTGTGTGAAGGCCAGAAGTCAACATCAGATGTCTTGCTCAAGCACTATCTACCTTATTTTTTTAAGACATGGGAGTCTCATTGAGCCTAGAGTCACAAATTTGGTGACAAGCTATCCAGGAAGCCCTGGGGATTCTCCTGCCTCTGCCTCGCCAGCACTGTGATTCCAGGCATGGGCCAGCACATGCAACTAAGAAACTAGTTTTTTAAGTCAGAAATGGCAATGCATCCATGTTACTTAAAATTCAGCTACTCAGAATAGCCTCCAATAGATATTTTTTCACTTTAGAAGTAAGCTGTGTACTGAAAGAACCAACAAAAGAACTCAGTGAATGCACCAGTCAAACCAAAAGTTCTCCAGTAAGAAATAATGGAATAACTGTTGTTGTCTTTTGAGGAAAGAATGCAGACATACCCAAGAGGATGATTGAAAGGTGGATAACAAGCTAACAGGCTCACAATAAAAATAGTGATGAGACAGAAAAAGTCACACCGTCTCAGAACATAAAACACATTCTTCCCTGCTCATTTAAGTAGGGGACTTATAAAAAACTTTAAGGATCTTAAATTTCCCACCAAGGTTTTGACATGTTTATTAACAAGCAAGAAAATAAAGGAGGATTCATTCAAAGCACCAGCAAAGAGATCATACTTCACACTTACTTTTGCGAAGGCTTCGAAAACGTCAAAAGACGGTGGCAGTTGAGAAGCATCCTGTATTTCTTCTCTCATGAAATGTTGAAATGTCATTGCGAGTTGCCTGAGGCCCTCTTTCTTATCTTCAGTCAGTTTAGTAATATCTTTTTATTAAAAAAAGAAAATAAATAGTATATCACCAAATGAACCACAGACAATTTTCAAGTATTCAATGTTGACTATTAAAAAAGATATTTCCTGCCACATATTCCATGATGTCATCCTTATATTCTTCTGACAACTACAAATCATGACATCTATTTTATCAGGTAAATTCTGCCAAACTTTATCTATAATCTAAGATCAACCACCTATCAAAAAATAAGAACAAAGCCGGGCATGGTGGTGCACGCCTTTAATCCCAGCACTCGGGAGGCAGAGGTAGGAGGATCGCCGTGAGTTCGAGGCCACCCTGAGACTCCATAGTGAATTCCAGGTCAGCCTGGGCTAGAGTGAGACCCTACATAGAAAAAAAAAAAACAGAGCTGGACATGGTGGTACACACCTTTAGTCCCAGCACTTGGAAGGCAGAGGTAGGAGAATCGCCATGAGTTCAAGGACACCCTGAGACTATATAGTTAATTCCAGGTTAGCCTGGGCCAGAGTGAGACCCTACCTCAAAATACCAAAAAAAATAGGGCTGGAGAGATAGCTTAGTAGTTAAGGCGTTTGCCTGCAAAGCCAAAGAACCCAGGTTCAACTCCCCAGGACCCACATAAGCAAGAGGCACAAGGGGGCACATGTGCCTGGAGTTCTTTTGCAGTGGCTGGAGGCCTTGATGTGCCCATTCTCTCTCTGCCTACTTCTCTCTCTCTCAAATACATAAATGAAAAAATTTAAAAAAAATGTAAAACACCAAAATAAAGAACATGCACATACAGAAACTTTAGTAAAGAGGGCTAGAGAAAAGGCTAGATGTTGCATTTGCCTGCAAACCTAACAATTTCCAGTGCCCGCAGAAAGCCAGATGCACAAAGGGGTGCATGCACTGAAGTTCGTTGGAAGTGGCTAGAGGCCCTGGTATACTCATTCCCTCTCTCTCTCTCTCTCTCTCTTTCTCTCTCTCTCTCTTCGGCTTATTTCTCTGCCATCTCTCCAACCCCTGAACTTAAATGTTTTATGTTTCATTTTATGTCTCCTTATCTTTCTGATGGGACTGTTTATCAGTTAGTCACGACCTGGTTTTAAATTATTTCATGGAAAAGTCAGTTTATTATTATTTTTATTTTCTCGGTTTTTCAAGGTAGGGTCTCGCTCTAGCCCAGGCTGACCAGGAATTCACTATGGAGTCTCAGGGTGGCCGCAAACTCAGAGCGATCCTCCTACCTCTGCCTCCCAAGTGCTGGGATTAAAGGCACGAGTGCTGGGATTAAAGGTGTGCGCCACCACGCCCAGCAGAAAAGTCAGTTTAAATTCACGGCCTTCATTAGGCATTATGTTTTGTACATGTGTTCATGATATTATAGAAGATCTGGTAATGTACAACTATGTTGATTTTTTGTTTTAATGTTTTTTTTAAAAAAAATTATGTATTTTCAAGCAGAGAAACAAACAGTTAAGGCACTTGCCTGCAAAGCCAAAGGAACCAGGTTCGATTCCCTAGTACTCATGTAAAGCTAGATGCACAAGGTAACTCATGTGTCTACAGTTCGTTTGCAGTAGTTAGAGGCCCTGGGGTGCCCATTTTCTCCCTCTCTCTCTCTCTCTCTCTCTCTCTCTCTCTCTCTAATAAATAAAATATTTTTTTAAAGTTTAAGTTAAAATAAATATAATCTGTCATATAATATGCATATCATGATAAAAACATGGATCAACTAAAGAAAGCTTCAGGTTAGTTCCAGTTATTCTCAGTGCTGCTATAACAGGGTTAGCAAAAGACAGTTGTGGGTTGGAGAGATGGCTTAGTGTTTAAGGCACCTACCTGCAGAACCAAAGGACCCAGGTTCAATGACCCAGGACCCACATAAGCCAGAAGCACAAGGTGGTGTATGCATCTGGAATTTGCAACAGCTGGAGCTCTGGTGTGCCCATTCATATTCTCATTCTTTCTTTCGCTCTGTCTCTCTCTCTCTCTCACTTGTTCCCTCCTCCCTCTTTTACTCACTCTCTCAAGTAAATAAATATTTAAAAAAAAAAACAGCTCTGTGCATTTTTGGTTGAAGAGAAAGAAACACACACACAAGTTAAAACTGATGTAAGAATTCTACATATAATGTTACAAGACACAAAATCAGCATGGTAAATCACTAAGACTTTCCCCATACTAATAACAGCCTTACTGGAAGAAAATCAAGAGAGCAATCTCAGACATAATCACTAACCCAGAAATAAGAATAATATTGTTTAAAATGTCCATACTATCCAAAGTGATCCACATGTCCAACGAAATTCCCATCAATTAACATTCTTAAGAATAATTGGCGGGCTGGAGAGATGGCTTAGCGGTTAAGCGCTTGCCTGTGAAGCCTAAGGACCCCGGTTCGAGGCTCGGTTCCCCAGGTCCCACGTTAGCCAGATGCACAAGGGGGCGCACGTGTCTGGAATTCATTTGCAGAGGCTGGAAGCCCTGGCGCGCCCATTCTCTCTCTCTCTCCCTCTGTCTTTCTCTCTGTGTCTGTCGCTCTCAAATAAATAAATAAAATTTAAAAAAAAAAAACTTAAAAAAACTTAAAAAAAAAAGAATAATTGGGACCCAGCCACCTTGGCGACTGCTCTTGGTTGGGGCCCACCCCGCACCTAAGGCAGGGAGATGGTGGCTGCAAAGAAGACAAAAAAGTCCCTGGAGTCCATCAACTCAAGGCTCCAGCTCGTTATGAGGAGTGGAAAGTACGTGCTGGGCCCAAGCAGATGCTGAAGATGATGAGACAGGGCAAAGCGAAACTGGTCATCCTCACCAACAAATGCCCGGCGTTGAGGAAATCTGAGATAGAACACTATGCTATGTTGGCCAAAACTGGTGTCCATCACTATAGTGGCAATCATATTGAATTGGGCACAGCATGCGGGAAATACTATAGAGTATGCACATAGTCTATCATTGATCCAGGTGATTCTGACATTAGAAGCATGCCAGAGCAGACTGGTGAAAAGTCAACTATGTAAAATTTTTCTTTAATAAAACTTGCCAGAGCTTGTTTTAAAAACCAAAAAATAAAAAATTGGAAAAATAATCATGAAATTTATAGGAATACAAAACAGCAGCCCCTACAAGCCAAGGCAATGCTGAGCTTTGAATAAGAACAAAAAAAAAATTTTTAAATAATCACAATTTATTTTCAGAAGATTCTGAAACAGTATAAAAGTAAACAACCATTTGTTTCAAGACTTGTATTTTACATAAGTTAATTTAAATACACATTTGTCTGAGGCACTGAAACATTCACGAACACAGCCTGAATTTCCAGGCTCACTCAACAGGTTCAACCAACTCGGTCAAAAACAAAAAATTTTAAAAATTAAAAAGCTGGGCACATCGCAGTATCTGACTTCAAAACAGGCTGCAGACTACACATAGTAACCAATATAGCACTGGTACTGACTAAAACAGATGTACATACCACTGCAACAGAAAAGAGAAGCCAGAAATTAAGCCATCCATGTATAGCAAAAAGACTTTCCACAAATGCGCTAAAAATATACACTGGGAAAAAGACAGTCTCTCTTCAATGAAGTGTGCCAGGAAAACTTGGTATTCAAATGCAAAAGGATTAACTAGAACTCTATCAGCCTTGAGGTGATCCATGTCTTTAATCCAAAACTGAGGTAGGAGGATCCCCATGAGTTTGAGGCCAGCCTGATGCTAACTTCCAGGTCCGCCTGGGCTAGAGCGAAACACTGCTTCAACAATACCAAGGGACGAGAGGCAAACTAGAACTCTATCTCTCTTTATAATTAAAAACCAATTCTAAGTGAATCAAAGACAAAAATAAAAGACCCAAAACTAAAAAACTATGGAACTGCTAGGAAAGAAAAACGAAAAAGGGGCTTAGTAGTTAAGGCACTTGCCTGTGAAGCCTAAAGACACAGGTTCGATTCTACAGGTCCCACATAAGCCAGATGCACTTGGTGGCACATGCATCTGGAGCTCGTCTGCAGTGGCTAGAGGACCTGGTGTGCCCATTCACACACACACTCTCTCTCTGTCTCAAATAGATAAATAAAAATAAATCAGAAAAAAGAAAAAGGAAAAGATTCAAGACATTGCCCTGGGTACAGACTGCTTTTTGGACATGACCCCAAAGCTAAAGAGAGAAAAACAGGTCTGAAGAGATGGCTTAGCATTTAAGGCACTTTCCTGTGAAGCCTAAGGACCCAAGTTTGACTCTCCAGATCCCACATAAGCCAGATATACAAGGTGATGCAAGCATACAAGGTCACACATGAGCATAAGGTGACACATGCATGTGGAGCTTCAGTACAGTGGCTGGAGGTCCTGGCACACCAACTTTCTCTTGCTCTTACATATAAAAAACACTTATGAGGCCAGGTGTGGTGGCCTACACCTTTAATCCCAGTACTTGGGAGGCAGAGGTAGGAGAATTGCCATGAGTTCGAGACCACCCTGAAACTACATAGTTAATTCCAGGTCAACCTGGGCCAGAGTGAGACCCTACCTTGAAAAACCAAAAAATAAATAAATAAATAACACTCATGAGGGCTGGTAAAATGGCTTAGCAGTTAAGGCGTTTGCCTGCAAAGCCTAAGGACCCCATTTTAATTCCCCAGGACCCACATAAGCCAGATGCACAAGGGGACACATACATCTGGAGTCCATTTGCAGTGGCTAAAGGCCCTGGTGCACCCATTCTATCTTTCTCTCTATCTACTTCTCATTCTCCCTCTCTCTGTCAAATAAATAAAATATTTTTTAAAGCTTTTAAAAAAACACTCATGAGAATGAAAATACTTAGTAGCAGAGGTCAGTAAGTTAAAAAGGAGACATAAAGGGTAGGGAAAGGAAGAGGGGAGGATACTTAATAGGTTGATATTGTATATATGTAATTACAATGATTGTAATGGGGAGGTAATATGATGGAGAATGGAATTTCAAATGGGAAAGTGTGTGGGTGGGGAGGGAGGGAATTACCATTGGATATATTTTATAATCATGGAAAATGTTAATAAAAATTAAAATAAAATAAAATAAAATAAATTGGAAATTAAAAAAAGAAAACACTCATGATATGGAATCAACCTAGGTGTCCATTGGTGAATGAACAGATACAGAAAATACAGTACATAGCAGCCATGTGTGGCCCACACCTATATTGCCAGCACTCAGGGGGCTGAGGTAAGAGGTCGGTTTGTGTCCAGCCTAAACTATATAGTGAGTACCAGGTCAACTTGGGCTAAGGTGAGAACCTACCTCAAAAAAAAGTTAACAAGCTGGGCGTGGTGGCGTACGCCTTTAATCCCAGCACTTGGGAGGCAGAGGTAGAAGGATTGCCATGAGTTCGAGGCCACCCTGGGATAGAGCGAGACCCTACCTCAAAAAACCAAAAAAAAAAAAAAAAGTTAATAAATAAAGGAAATATGATTCAGCCATAAAAATAAGAAACCCAACTATGGATGGAAAACATCATGTTAAGTGAAATACGCCAGACACAGAAAGACAAATGTCATACACTTTTATTCATCTGAAGAAAGGCTGAATTTCACAGGGGACAGAGTAGTGGGCAATAAGTACTAGGAAGGAGATAAAGCAAGGAAAGATAATAGATACCAAAATACAGCTAGATAGAAGAGATTAGTTCTAGTGTTCCAGTGTACATAGCTAACTATAGCTCTAATTAGATAAAGATAGTCAAAAGGTTCCAAATACATAGAAATCACATAATACCCATATATTGATCATTATGCCAGATTCCATAAATATGTATAGATACTATGTGTCAATCAAATTTTTCAAATCAGACCAAAAACAGGTCATTCTAAAGCCACTGTGACCACTTTAAAAGTCTGGTGAGGGTACACTACAAATGGATCTTAAGGCTCAGAGTGCGCTGTATAATTAATAACACTCGAGAGCATTTCACTGAAGGCAGCATGCAGGGCAGGGCTCCTGAGGAGGGCTGATGATAATAGTAAAACTCACTGTGAAGGACGTTAATTACCTAGCAGCAGTACAACAAGGAAAAATGACTAATTAGTTCTCTATTAAAACTTGAAAAGACATATCAAGTTGAACTATAGCCTGACTTTGTTCCCCATGTCAGATCTACGTATTTTCTTTAAATTACTTGTTCAACAGAATAATTAATGCAATGATTTCTTAAATAATAATTTATTACCACGGGCACTTAGAATCCCATCACCATAAATCTGAATATTAGCTTCTTGTTTGCCTCCATCCAGAAACATTCAACTATAAAACTCTATAAATGCTCGCTAGTTTTGTATTGGAACCACTTACAAGCTCAATGAAGGCCGGTGACAATACACAGCAAAATATCCTAACTGCATGCAACACTCACATCTAGAAAGCCTTTAATTTACCCCTAGAGGATGGGCCACCTCCATGGCAGTTCAAGAACAACACTCAATATTGTCACAGAGCCCTAGTCTTCTGTGACTTCAAATTGTCTTAATAGTTAAAGGAACAGTGACATTAAAAGCTCCCAGGAACCTCCTGATTCACAACATCACTCATCACTAACATCAAAAAGAGGGCTGGAGAAGTAGCTTAGCAGTTAAGGCGTTTGTCTACAAAGCCTAAAGACCTGTGTTTGACTCTCCAGATCCCACATAAGCCATATGCGTAAAGGTTAGGCAAACACAAGATTGCACATGCCCACGAGGTGGTGCAAGCATCTGGAGTTCAACTTCAAAGGTTGAGGCCCTGGCACACCAATCTGTCTCTCTCTCTCTCTCTTGCTCTCATTCTTACTCTCTCAAAAAGAATAAAAAATGAAAGGAAAGGAAACCTGGGGGCTGGAGAGATGCTCAATGGTTAAGGCACTTGTCTGCAAAGCCTAACAACTCAGGTTCAATTCCCTAGTACCTAAGTAAAACTAGATGCACAGGGCTGGAGAGACAGCTTAGCAGATAAGGCACTTGGCCTGTGAAGCCTAAGGACTCATGTTCAACTCTCCAAATCCGACATAAGCCAGATGCACAAGGTGGCGCACACATCTGGAGTTCAATTGCAGTGGCTGGAGGTCCTAGTACACTAATTCTCTCACTCTCCCTTATAAAAATAAATAAATTAAAAAATTAAAAAACATATGCACAAAGTGATGAATGCATCTGAAGTTCATGTGCAGTGGCAATAGGCCCTGGTGTTCCCATTCTCTCTTCTCTCTGCTTATAAATAAATAAATAAATAAATAAATCAAAAATAAATTTTCAAAAAAAGGAAACTAAAGATAAAAAGGAGAGAAAAAAGGGGAGGTGGGCTGGAGAGATGGCATAGTGGTTAAGGTGCATGCCTGCAAAGCCTAAGGATGCTGTTTCGATTCTCCCACATAAGCCCACTTAAGCCCCATAAGGTCCCACATTAGCCAGATGCACAAGGGGGCACATGCATCTGGAGTTCGTTTGCAGTGGTTGGAGGGCCTGGCACACCCATCCTCACTTTCTCTCTCTCTCTCTCTCTCTCTCTCTCTCTCTCTCTCTCTGTGTGTGTGTGTGTGTGTCTCTCTCCCCCCCCCGTCTCTAATAAATAAATAAAAATAAATTCTTTCACAAAATAGAAATAGGGCTGGAGAGATGGCTTAGTGGTTAAGCACTTGCCTGTGAAGCCTAAGGACACTGGTTCGAGGCTCGATTCCCCAGGACCCACGTTAGCCAGATACAAAAGGGGGCGCATGCGTCTGGAGTTCACTTGCAGTGGCTGGAGGCCCTGGTGCACCCATTCTCTCTCTCTCTCTCTCTCTCTCTCTCTCTCTGCCTCTTTCTCTGTCTGTCACTCTCAAATAAATAAACAAAAATATCTTTTTTAGCCGAGCGTGGTGGCACACGCCTTTAATCCCAGCACTCGGGAGGCAGAGGTAGGAGGATCACCATGAGTTCAAGGCTACCCTGAGATGACAGAGTGAATTCCAGGTCAGCCTGGACTACTGTGAGACCCCACCTCGAAAAAAAAAAAAAATCTTTTTTAAAAATAGAAATAAGCTGGGTATGCTGGTGCACGCCTTTAATCCCAGCACTCCAGAGGCAGAGATAAGAGGATTGCCATGAATTCGAGGCCACCCTGAGACTACATAGTAAATTCCAGGTCAGACTGAGGCAGAGTGAGACACTACCTCAAAAAAACAAAATACATAAATAAATAAATATTAAAAAGGGGGAGGGGGATGGAGAGACAGCTTTGGTTTGAGGCTCATTTCCCCAGGACCCACATAAGCCAGCTGCACAAGGTGACACATGCATCTGGAGTTTGTACTGGTTGGAGGCCCTGGCGCACCCATTCTGTCTCTCTGTCTCTCTCTCTCTCTCTCTCTCTCTCTCTCTCTCCATCTGTTACTCTCAAATAAATAAATAAATATAAACAAAAAATATTTTTTAAAAAGGGGGGGAGGAATGGGGGCTGCAGATGGCTCAGTGGTTGAGGCACTTGCCTGCAAAGCCTAAGGACCCAGGTTCAATTCCCCAGTACCCACATAAGCCAGATGCACAAAGTGGTGCACGCATCTGAAGTTTGTTTGCATGGCTAGAGGACCTGGCATGCCCATACACTCTTTCTCTCTCTCACTCTCGCTCTCTCTGTTTACAAATAAATAAAATATTCTTCTTAAAAAGGGGGCAGGAACAGGGCATAATGGCACACGCCTTTAATCCCAGCACTCGGGAGGAAGAGATAGGAGGATTGCCATGAGTTCAAGGCCACCCTGAGACTCCATAGTGAATTCCAGGTCAGCCTGGGCTAGAGTAATACCCTACCTCGAAAAACAAAGGGGGGGGGCAGGAAAATAGAAGAAAAGTTGAATTAGCTACAGGAATGGCTAAGAAGGAACTGATGGAGGTTGTTTTGCTGTACTCACAAGGCGTGGGGGGCAGAAGATAAGGATGATTACTTACTTGACTCCAGGTCATAAAATGTGTAGAGCCTCTCTGACTCTGAGGGTTTCTCTTCCATCTGTAAAGATAAAGAGAAAGACATTTTTTAAAAATGTGATATGTTCTTATAGATAAATGAATGTATTTGAGTATACTTAGATAATTCAATGAAACTTTTAAAAGCTAATTTTGTGTTTCATTTCTTTTCTTTTCTTTTCTTTTCTTTTTTATTTCGAGGTAGGATCTCACTGTGGCCCAGGCTGACCTAGAATTCACTAAGGAGTCTCAGGGTGGCCTTGAACTCATGGCAATCCTCCTACCTCTGCCTCCCGAGTGCTGGGATTAAAGGCGTGCGCCACCACGCCCGGCATGTATCATTTCTTTTCACCACTGCTTTATTAGAGTTGAATTCCTTAATCAGTAGCAACTTGAAACCCTAACAGTACTGGGAGATGGCTCGGTGGGTCAAGCGCTTGCTGCACAAGCATGAGGCCCCGACTTCAGAGCCCCGGTACCCCTGCACAAAGCCAGGGCTCTGCAGGCATCTGTCCTCCCAGCCATGCCTATGAGCAAGAAAGA
Organism: Jaculus jaculus; assembly: GCF_020740685.1. Taxonomy (NCBI): domain Eukaryota; kingdom Metazoa; phylum Chordata; class Mammalia; order Rodentia; family Dipodidae; genus Jaculus; species Jaculus jaculus. The sequence continues at coordinate 323,542,528 of NC_059102.1, forward strand.
AGGCAGAGATAGGAGGAGAAGTCACTGGAAGCTCGGGGGCCAGCCAGCCTGGTGAAGCAACAAAGTGAGAACCTGCTGCAAAGGACGATCCCTTAAAGTTGTTCTCTGAACCCCACATGCATGCCATGCACACACATGCCCACACTCACACTCATGAACACAAACATGCATTTCCACACACTTATTCTTTGAGAGAGAAAGAGGCAGACAGAGAGAGTATGGGAATGCAGGGCTTCCTGCCACTGCAAATGAACTCCAGATGCATGCACCATTTAGTGCATCTGGCTTTACGTGTGAGTTCTAGGGACTCAAATCCAAGCCATCAGTCTTTGCAAGCAAACACCTTCAAGTGCTAACCCAGCTCTCCAGCCCTTAAATTTAATCTTTAAAAATAACCTCAGGGCTGGAGTGATGGCTTAATGGTTAAGGTGTTTGCCTTCAAAGCCAAAGGTTCTCGGCTCGATTCCCCAGGTCTCACGTAAGCCAGATGCACAAGGGGGTGCATGCATCTGGAGTTCATTTGCAGTGGCAGGAGGCCCTGGCGCGCCCATTCTCTCTTTCTCTGCCTCTTTCTCTCTCTCTCTTGCTCTCAAATAAATAATAAAGTTAAAAAAAATAACTTCAGCAAATCCTAGCACTATAAAAAGATGTTAACTTCATATTATCATCCAAATACACACTTGCAGAGACAACTAAAAAGACAAATACATACTACGTAGGAGAAAGTTATAATGAAAATATAACAGGTGCTAATTAGTAATACAGCTGGAGAACCTCAAGCCTCTACTCCACAAGGGGACCACAATTCCTTCATGAAGACGAGCTGCACATTTCTTCCCCAGCACCAGTGCAATCACTAGTAGGAATGTATGTTTCTTACTTCAAGACACTACCTGGGAAAATCCACCTTCTACCTTAACATGAGATCAGTTTCAGCCGTGAATATTCATCATACACGCAGTAACAAGTGCTTTTGTTAAATGAGACTCCACATGTGTTTCTTTAAATTGTGTACTCACAAGTTTGAAGATAACTCTGCCAAGAAGTCTCACGGAGTCAGGAGGATACCTGGGTTTGCAGCTCTTAAGACATTTGCATTCTCGCTTGTGGTCCTGCCAAGCTTTCTTCTGTTGAGTCAAAGGCAGAGAAGGCCATCAGAAACAAAAACTGTAACTTTCATTCATACTGGTTTTAAACACTCAGAATCATTAACCTTAATTTAATTTCAGTAACAAAAGAACAGCTGCAAAATAGGAAAGGAAAGTAGTGTTCTAATGCTGCAAATTATACAGAATTTAGTCTTCATCAAGAGTATGCTTACCAGGCACCGGCCTTAGCACTGAAGCTTCCCCCAGTCCTTTAATCTGCCCTCTGCTCATTGCTGGGGTGAGAAATGTCAAACTTAACGTTTAATAATGGGTAAGACAGTCTTTTTAAAAAATAAAAAAATGTCACTTCAGGGCTGGAGGGATGCCTTAGCAGTTAAGGTGTTTGCCTGCAAAGCCAAAGGACCCCGGTTCGATTCCCCAGGACCTACGTTAGCAGATGCACAAAGGGGCACATGCATCTGGAGTTCGTTTGCAGTGGCTAGAGGCCCTGGTGCTCCCATTCTCAATCTCTCTCTCTCTCTCTCTCCCTCCCTTCTTTCTCTGTCAAATAAATAAGTAAAATATTTCAAAAAATGTCACTTCAGGCCGGGCATGGTGGCGCATGCCTTTAATCCCAGCAGTCAGGAGGCAGAGGTAGGAGGAGAGCCATAAGTTTGAGGTCACCCTGAGACTACATAGTCAAGTCCAGGTAAGCCTGAGCTAGAGTGAAACCCTACCTCCAAATACCAAAACAAAAAATGCCACTTCAAGTTAGAAAATCAAACACATGGCAAAGGAAAACCAAAACAGAGCCTTCCTGAGTACCCCTGTTGCTATAAAGAGAACAGAAGTAAGAGAAGGGAACAAACACCAACGTATTAAAGCCTTTGGCCTTTCAAAGGCAATATGGAAAGAACTAAAATCACAAATGTCCAATTTGCACGAGACTGTCTGAGTCATTTATATGCTTGCTTCATTACTAGCTGAGAGCGTGTTCATTCAGTGAAGTATTGGTTTGGAAGATACATGATCTGGTCAACTAACGAATGACCCCAGCCAGGTGTAGGTAGGGTTGGAGACACCGGTGAGCTAGTCCCCAGTGCAGGCATGATGACTGGACCAAATGGAAGGACGCTATCCCTAATGAGAAGGAAAGAGCCAGACTGAATGCCCCATATGTTCTCTTCAGACAACTGGAATTTACATGCTAAAATAGCTGATAGCCCACTCATTTATTTCATAAATTCATTTCATACATTATAAATGTGCTTCTGAAATTCTTGGGCCTGGAATATCCTTGCGGGAGAATCTCTCAATTTCGTTGGTAACACAAACATGCAGCAACCCCAAAATTTCAAAGGAACTGTGCCTTTTGCTAGGTAATTTTTTGCTACCAAAGACTTCCTGTGCCAAGTTAATGGGTAACAGCTTGGACTATTTATAATCTAGGTTTGAAGACATTGCTTACAACAGGCACATCACTTCTTCCATCAACTTGGCTCACGGTTGCTCATTTTTACCATGGTCACCCCTCCTCATATGCTCTTGTCATCTTTCCTTCCAATATGTATACTTCACTCAATCTAAACAGGACTGCGCTGGATCACGTAAAGCACAAGTGGGAAGGGACCCAGTGGAGTGGGTAAGAAGAAAAACAGACAGTGGTGGGAGGTGGTTATAATCATGGCATACTGTCTATATGTATGGAACTTGTCAATTAAAAGTTTTAAAAAATAGCCAGGACTGGTGGAGCACATCTTTAATCCTAGCACTTGGGAGGCAGAGGTAGGAGGATCACTGTGAGTTTGAGGACACCCTGAGACTACGTACTGAATTCCAGGTCAGCCTGGGCTAGAGTGAGACTCTACCTTGAAAAGTGAGGGGGGAAAAAGTTTAAAAAATAATAAAATGAAGAAAATAAAAAGGAGCATGAGAGGGGCTGGGGTATAGCTCAGTGATAGAGTAATTGCCTTGCATGCATGAAGTCCTGAATTCAGTCCCTAGTACCACAAAAACAAGAGAAGGGAGAGAAGGAGGAGGGAAGGGAAGGAGGGAGCTGGGCATGATGGTACATAGCTATAACCCCAGAACCTTGGAGGCTGAGAAAGAAGAATCAGGAATGCAAAGCCAAGCTACACTACACAATGAGTTCAAGTTCACCCTGAGCTACATTAGACTCTGCCTTGACAACAACAACAAAAACATAGAGTTAAGTTTGTAAAAGTATAAACACAGGGCTGGGGAGATGGCTCCGTGATGAAAGGGACTTCTAAATTGCATTTATTTGTTATTTAACAAGCAAGACAAAAAAGAAGACATAATGACACGGAATTCTCATCTGACACAAAAGGAAGCTTTACTAAGTAGTGAATCACAGAAGGAATGCATTCAAAAAATACTAATCACCATACTGGATAAGGTATTTGACAATACTTAAAATAGTTTACAATTTATAATAGCCTTTCATTTAGCTACATCTAATGTCAATACTTACCTTAAGACATTATATCAGAATATAACTCAGTGAGGAATAAAGTTTCCTTCAAAAAAGTAGTATTGGCCAGGTATGAAGGCACACACCTTTATCTCAGCACTTGGGAGGCAGAGGCAGGAGGATCACCATGAGTTCGAAGCCACCCTGAGACTACATAGTGAAATCCAGGTCAGCCTGGGCTAGAGTGAGACCCTACCTCAGGGAAAAAAAACAAAACAAAACTAGTATTGAACTAGCAATTATCAATTAAAAATATGTGTAAATATTTTAAAATCGCATGGTTTCACTGTCAAATAAGCTTGAAAAGCACATCATATATACCCTGCTTAACAAAATGTGTTGAATTTACTAAAAGTTCTAAGAGCTATGCATTAAAGAAGCCTATGGCTTGCAAGATGGCTCAGTGGTTAAAGACACTTATTTGCAAAGTCTGATGCCCTGGGTTCAATTCCCCAGCACCCATGTAAAGCCAAACACACAGAATGGAGCATACATCTGGAGCTCATTTGCAGTGGCAAGAGGCCCTGGCATGCCCATTCTTTCTTTGCTCCCAAATATAAATAACAATATTTTTATAAAAGACTTTGGGGGGCCTGGAGAAATGGCTTAGAGGTTAAGGCATTTGCTTGCAAAGCCAAAGGACCTCGGTTCAATTCCCCAGGACCCATGTAAGCCAGATGCACAAGGTGGCGCATGTGTCTGGAGTTCGTTTGCAGTGGCTAGAGGCCCTGGCACACCCATTCTCTCCCTCCCTCCCTCTCTCTCTTTCTAATAAATAAATACATTTTAAAACTAAAAACAAAAAAAGACTTTTTGGGACTGCAAAGATGGCTCAGTGGTTAAAGGGACTTGATTGCAAAGCCTAAAAACCCAAGATTTCAGTCCCCAGTACCCATGTAAAGCCAAATGCAGAAAACAGAATATGTATCTGGAATTCTTTTGCAATAGCAAAGGATCCTGGAATACCCATTCATTCTCATTGATTCTAATTCTCTCTCTCTCTCTCTCTCTCTCTCTTTCTCTCTCTCTCTCTCTCTCTCTTGCTCTCTCGCCCTCTCGCTCACTTGCTCTCTCTTTCTCTTCCTGCTTGCAAACAATAAATAAATAGTATAAAATAACTTATTGTCCTATGATTTCAATTGTTGTACTTTGGAAAGTAGGTTGGTATACACTGACTCAGATACACTAAGGTACTTATTTCATCTAGTTGTTGAGAGTCAGTTAAACAAACAAATCCATGGTCCTTGATACTGGCAATAGCCCAAGTACTGGCATCTTTCAACACTGAACTAAAATCGAAAGGAGAGGACTGGAGAGATGGCTTAGTGGTTAAAGTGTTTGCCTGTGAAGCATAAGGGCCCAGGTTCAATTCCTTGGTACCCACCTAAGCCAGATGCACAAGGTGACACATGCATCTGAAGTTTGTTTGCAGTGGCTAGAGGCCCTGGTACGCCCATTCTCTCTCTCTCTCTCTCTCATAAATAAATATAAAAATAAAAATTGAAAGGAGAAGAACCATAAGTAAGCTCAAAGAATAATTTGGTTGTAAAAGTCAGGATACTAGAGAGAAGGTCTCAAGGGACAAACTGTGCAGGCAGGAATGAACCACACAACGCCAGTAAGCCAGTGAGAACACACCCTGAGATCCAGTCAGATGCTTGAGCAAGTGTCCTACTGAACAAAGATGACAGTCAACAAAATGTGGCAGGTGGCACTTGGGATGAGACATCTAAGACCAGATTTTCATCAGTGCCTTTGTCAGCTCTAAGAGGCCATCCACAGCCCACTTTTTATTGTTTATTGTGAACTTTAATATATGAAAATGCTGCAAATTAGTTGCATTCCCAACAGGTTATCCTTTTTTATTCCCTACTCCCTTCCCCATTCTGCTGAGAACCCTCCTGTCTATCAGGGATTACAGTGGGGTTATGAATGCATCAATATATTCTCGTAGGGATTGACAATATGCCTTCCCAGTCTGGGGCTCTTACGTTCCTCCTCCCCCTCTTCTGCAACATTCCCTGTGCCTTGGAGGGCAGCTTAAAGGTCTTCGTTCATGTTGAGGCCTCAGCGGTCTATTTTCTATGTTGATGAGTTTGAGTATCCTCAGTGTCTACAGCCATTCCCTCTGGAGAAGGTTCTCAGCTAGTAATGAGAGCAGCACTCATATCTAGTTTGCCATTTCCTCTGTAATGTTTCCTGGCGCTGGCCAGTATAATACAGGTGACTCAGCCTGTTCACACGCACTCAGCTTTCTCTTTTTCTCATTTTGATGGCTCTTGCACAACCTCTTTTTAAAACTTCTATATGTGAGCACTCAACCACCTGGAAACTTACAAGGGAAAAATAACTACAAAATGTACATCAGAAAATGAATCAACCAATTAGTAGACATTATTTACAATTTACAATTAAGCTTCCAAAAATGACTTTAGGTCTTTAACATAATTAATGTTAACTCTTATTTCTCAAAAACAGATAATAAACAAACATTTTCTCTAGTTTCTCTGGAACACTCCCTAAAAACAGTAAGTAGACACTTATATACCCATGAGTTCATTCTCTTCATCCAAACACCAAATTAGGCCACTTAGTTATAAATATAGAAAGTGATTATACCATTTGCAAATTACCTACTTTAGAGTACAAATTTAATATTCATCCCTTTTTTTTTTTTTGAGGCAAACCCAACAGATTGGCCTTTTTTTTAATGAGACAAAGCAAGAGTAAAGGGAGAATTGGTATGCCAGGGACTCCAGCCACTGTAATCGAACTCCAGACACATGTGCCACCTTGTGCACATGTGAGACTTTGCACATGCGTGACCTTGTGCATCTGGTTTTCATGGGAACTAGGGAGTCAAACATGGGGCCTTAGGCTTCACAGGCAAGTGCCTTAACCTTAACCACTAAGCCATCTCTCCAGCCCAACCTACCCATTTCTAACCATGATATTATTAGCTTCTTACCATAGGCTTACAAATATAAGAATACCAATACATCTCTTAAGCAGCTCCATTTACAGAACTAAGAAACAACCTAACCATCAGAAACACTAGGCACTATCTTCTTTCTATAAACTTTGGCCTGAATCTAGACCTTAGTGGAACATTCATCTTAAATATCTACCAATTTCTCAAATAATAACCTCTATTCTTATTTTCTTTGTTCATTGCCAGCCAAGGACATCGTTTACATTTTTCCCATAAGATTGGCTTATGATATTTTCTGTTCTCACAGAGGAAAATGAACAATGAAATACAATGAGCACTAACTGGCATGGAAGACAAGGAAATCCAGATACTGCCTTAAGAAGCAAAGACAATAACAGACAATAGCTTTGCTCAAAAGAGAAAAAGAAAAGAAAGGTAAAAGGGAAAAGAAGAAAAGGAAAAAGTATGATACAATTCCACATGCCAGGGCATCCATGACCCAAGAACAACTTCAAAAACTATACATTTGGGCTGGAGAGATGGCTTAGCGGTTAAGCGCTTGCCTGTGAAACCTAAGGACCCCGGTTCAAGGCTTGGTTCCCCAGGTCCCATGTTAGCCAGATGCACAAGGGGGCGCACGCGTCTGGAGTTCGTTTGCAGAGGCTGGAAGCCCTGGCGCGCCCATTCTCTCTCTCTCCCTCTATCTGTCTTTCTCTCTGTGTCTGTCGCTCTCAAATGAATAAATAAAAAATGAACAAAAAAAATTTAAAAAAAAAACTATACATTTACACAACATTAGCAGCAGTTATAAGAGTCAGAAATAAAAACCAATTACAACAGGACTTCCCAATGAGGTTAATACTAATATTGAAGGTTGTTTTAGAAATTAATGCGGGTATTTTTGTCGCAAGGCCTGAAATACATGATAGGCACTTAATGAGCAGAAAATGAGATCACAGACATCCTGCAGAGAGTGGTTCCATACAATAAAAACTGCTTTCAAATCCAATGCAAGTTTTACATGTCCTGCTAGCTATGCTACGTATGTAAAAATTTGTTTATAATTGCCTGAGCCTTTGGCTTATTTTTACACATCATAAATGGCACCTCCTTTTTGAAAAACAAGAGGTTTTAGGGATTCTACTAAAGTGTTTCAATATTGATAGAGTCCTATCATTGAAGGAAACAGCAGCTGTCATGACTGATATTACCAACCCAACACATCTTCTAATGTGCATCTGCCTCTCTTCTCACAGCGCCTGTGGCCGTGTGTGAGCATATAAATATGTCCTCCAGTCTAGTCACGTCTGAGCATGTCCATAGCAAAACAAGTCTCATTTTGTTACAGTCTTAATGTTCTTTCTCCTTAGTAACATTTGTACTATTTAGACTGTATTATCCATGAAAGGAGAAAGGTCTGAGAAGAGCTAAAGTCCTCAGACCAAGAACAGTCCCATACATAAATATATGTTCATTGAAACAGATGCCCAAGGACCTAATACAGAGTCTATCGACCCAAGACAGTAGCTGTGATGGTTTGATTCAGGTGTCCCCTATAAACGTAGGTGTTCTGAATGCTAGGTTCCCAGCTGATGGAGATTTGGGAATTAATGCCTCCTGGAGGCGGTGTATTGCTAGGGGCCGGCTTATGGGTGTTATAGCCAGTTTCCCCTTGCCAGCATTTGGCATACTCTCCTGTTGCTGTTGTCCACCTTATGGTGGCCAGGGGGTGATGTCCACCCTCTGCTCATGTCATCATTTTCCCTGCCATCATGGAGTTTCCCCTCGAGACTGTAAGCCAAAATAAACCTTTTTTTCCCCACAAGCTGCTCTTGGTTGGGTGATTTCTACCAGCAATGCAAACCTGACTGCAGCAGCAGCCTTCTACCACTGAGTCACCTCCGCACCCCTACCCAACCTTATTTTTTGAGATATAGGGTCTCTCAGTGAACCCACAGCTCACCAAGATGGCTAATCTAGTTAGGCTGCTGGCCTCAGGGACCCTATCTCCAGGTCCCCAAAGCTGAGATGACAGGCACCCACCACCAAGCCCAGGAAGGACGGGTACCAGAGATCTGGACTCAAGCTCTCAGGCTTACACACCTAGTGTTTTACCCACTGAGACATCACTCCACCCCATGAAATTTATTTTCAATTTAGATTCCTCAGAAGACAGGATGGTGGCTCATAATCTCAACAGGCAGAAGGCGGAGGCAGAAAGAACATAGTAATTTCAAAGCCAGCCTGGGCTACAGTGACATTAAGCTCACAAAACCAAAATAAGAAATTCATCAGGGATTTTTTTTCTTTAATTTATGCACTGCATTTGTAAGAGATGTTCTAGATCTTATCATTTATTCTAAGATAAGAACTATTTATAAGATAAAATTTACTACATCTTACCATCAATTATTTGAAACTAAGACCATCCCCAAGTTTCCCAATACTCTTTAAACCAATCTAAGAGTTTCTTTTTTGAGACAGGGATATTAGGAAAGAAGAAACGGTCTTAAAGTAGGTACAACAGGAAGTGAGTTGTTTTGAATCAGCTTAATCAATATTTGCACATAACTCCAGCAACTGAACATTTTCCATGCACTCATACATATTCATTAGTCCACTCACAGTCCAGGGTTCTTCTGGGTAGACCTAAAATAAATAAGTTATCATGCAATTTGTGGGGAAGAAAAAAAAAATTTTTTTTTTTTTTTTTTTTTTTTGGTTTTTCGAGGTAGGGTCTCACTCTAGCTCAGGCTGACCTGGAATTCACTATGTAACCTCAGGGTGGCTTCGAACTCTTGGTGATCCTCCTTCCTCTGCCTCCCGAGGGCTGGGATTAAAGGCATGCATCACCACGCCCGGCTAGGAAAGAAAATTTTTATCATTTCCAGTCTACTTGGTAGCAAATAAGTAATACCTTCTCCTTTATGTTTCAAAAGTCTAATATTGCATTATAGTTTGTCACAGGCATGAACATCTGAAAAGATGTAATCTGGGGGTAAAACACTGGAAGGTTGTCTAAAGCTATGGTTGAATTCTACATAGTGATTAAAATACTGCATAATGATTGAGATGGGGAGGTCATATGATGGAGAATGGAATTTCAAAGGGGAAAGTGGGGAGGGAGGGAATTTCCGTGGGATATTTTTTTATAATCATGGGAAATGCTAATAAAAATATTTTTAAAAAAAACTTAAAAAAAGATAAATAATCCAATTAAAACCTGTAAAATTTAAAAATAAAATAAAATACTGCATAAGAGGCTGGAGAGATGGCTTTGTGGTTAAAGCGCTTGCCTGTGAGGCCTAAGGACCCAGGTTCAACTCCCCAGAACCCACATAAGCCACATGCACATGCATCTAGAGTTCATTTGCAGTAGCTGTAGGCCCTGGTGCACCCATATTCTCTCTCTCTCTCTCTCTCTCTCTCTCTCTCTCTCTCTCTCTCTCAATAAAAAAGTAAAAGTAAAAATAAAATGAAAAAATATATATTTTTAAATACTACATAGGGATGGCAAGATGGCTTAGCAGTTAAGCCATTTGCTTGCAAAGCCAAAGGACCTAGGTTCAATTCCCCAGGACCTACATAAGCCAGATGCACAAAGGGGCGCATGCATCTGGAGTTTGTTTACAGTGGCTGGATGCCCTGACATGCCCATTATCTCTCTCTCTTTCTCTCTCCCTCTGTCTCTCTCTCTCTCTCTCAAATAAATTAATAAATAAAAAAAAAATAGTGCATGTTGGGCGTGGTGACGCACACCTTTAATCCCAGCACTCAGGAGGCAGAGGTAGGAGGATTGCCATGAGTTCGAGGCCACCGTGAGACTCCATAGTGAATTCCAGGTCAGCCTGGGCTAGAGTGAGACCCGACCTCGAAAAATCACACACACAACAAAAAAAAACCACCTGCATTAAAACCTCCTTACCTGGACATGGTGGTGCATGTCTTTAATCTCAGCACTCAGGAGGCAGAAGTAGGAGGATCACCGTGAGTTCAAGGCCAACTACAGAGTGAGCTCCACATCAGCCTGGGCTAGAGTGAGAACCTAACTTAAGGAAGCTACACACACACACACACACACACACACACACACACACACACATACACACACTCCTTACAGCATGCTGGAGGTCATGACAGAAGTAGACTTATCAGTGTGTGTGTGTGTGTGTGTGTGCACATGTGTGCATGTGCATGTGGAGGCCAGAGGACAACTTCACGTATCATTGATCTCAGACATTTTCTGCTTTTGTTTTGAGATAAGTTCTCACTTTTGTCTGGAGCTCACCATGTAAGCTCTACTGGCTAGCCACTAAACTCCAGGGAGCGTCCTGTCTCTTCTCCCAAGCACTGGGATTGAAAGCGTTACAACACACCCAGCTTTTTTTCTTTTTAACTTGGGTTCTGGAGGTCAAAATCAGAAGTTCCTGCTTTCAAAACAAATGCCCAGCCCAGTCATCACTTTAAAAGTTGACTGCATGCGGGCTGGAGAGATGGCTGAACAGCTAAGGCATTTGCCTGCAAAGCCAAAGGACCTTGGTTCGATTCCCCAGGACCCATGTAAGCTAGATGCACAAAGATGGCACATGTGTCTGGAGCTCGTTTGCAGTGGCTGAAGGCCCTGGCGCACTCATTCTCTCCCTCTCTCTCTCCCTCTCTCTCTCTCCCTCCCTCCTTTTCTCTCTGTCTCTCTCTCACACTTGCTGAAATAAACAAACTTTTTTTAAAAAGTTTACTGCATGCCATATCCCCACATGGCTTTCATACTCATCCTTCAAATTTCCTAGCCTTATAGGCCACCTCCATAACGGTGTTGCAATCCAATGGCCCTCTATTTCCTGCATTTTCAAAACTAGTACCACATAAGCAATGCTGGCACATTTGTTTATCCATGGGGATGAAGTTGGATGTTGAGAAGCAGGAAACTCGCTCAGCATTCTTTCTTCAGCTGTCTGCTTTCCAAAAGACTCCCATTCCTACTACTGGTCCAACGCAGAAGAACTTGATCGTCCTCGATGAAAGTAAACACTTAAATAACTGCAAATGTAATCTCTAGACTTGGGCAAAAACCCCACTGCACTTTCTGTGCCAAACTTTACACCTTTTTGCTCTGTATTGTCCTCCAACAAACACACTAGTCCATTATATTTAAATTCAACTTTGTTCAAGTTCTCAGGTCATGGGCAAATGTAGCCAGGTTCTTTGCCAGAATATCATACTAGTGTCTCTCATAAGTAAATAAATAAACTAAAATAAAATATATTTTTAAAGTTTATAAAAAGAATATAACCTGCAATTTGATTCATAACCTAGTTACATACTTTGGTCAGCAATTAGTTTAATTAGGAATATAAATATAAGTTAAGTCAAATTCAGAAAAGGTAAAATAATTCCTGGTGAGTTTATTTGGCTATCTACATTTTTGCCAGTTTTCATTCTGAACTTGTTCTTTAATAAGAAAACTTAGCCAGCTCTTTCTCTTCAGTCTCAGAATCATGTTATGCTCAATTACACAAATATGGAAGTGAAACTAGTTCCCTGATATGAAATTAGTGATTAATATCTCATAGGTTATGAGCAGGAATTCAAAGTCACTGATAACAAATTTCCTGTCAGTATAAGAAACAGAACCATACACAGCAATAGATGGACGGACGGGTGGATGGATGGATGCATAAAAAGATAGGTAGACTGACAATACACGAAGCAAGGAGTAAGATTTGTACATATATTCTCTGTTTACAAAAAGAAACCGAGAGGGTTGGAAAGACAGTTTAGCAGTTAAGGCACTTGCCTGCAGAGCCCAACAAACCAAGTTTGATTCCCCAGTAAGTACATAATGCCAGCTGCACAAAGTGGTATATGTGTCTAGAGTTCATTTGCAACAGCTAAAGGCACTGCACACCCATTCATATTCTCATTCTCTCCCCTCTGACGCCTACAAATAAATCAATAAATGTATTTTTAAGAAAAGAAACAGAGATTATCTCTAGCAAAATAGAAGTAAAGAGGGGATATTGGAAAAAAAAAACCTTAATTTTTACTCTTCATGATTGCATATTGTGTTACATGTCTAATGAAAGTATGTCCATGGGGTTGGAGAGATGGCTTAACGGTTAAGGCACAGACCTGTGAAGCCTAAGGACCCAGGTTCAATTCTCCAGGTCCCATGTAAGCCAGATACACATGATGGCATATGTGTCTGGAGTTGGTTTGCAGTGTCTGGAGGCCCTGGCGTGCCCATTCTCTCTCTCTCTCCCTCTCTCTCTCTAACCCTCCCTCCTTCCCTCCCTCCCTCCCTCCCTCCCTATAATAAATAAATTAAATTAAAAAGAAAATATGCCCATGGCCAGGCATGGTGGCACACACCTTTAATTCCAGTGCTCAGGAGGCAGAGATAGGAGGATCGCTGTGAGTTTACAAATGAAATGTGACTACTGATGGCAATAATCCTATGAACACAAGGGACATAATGACCACAAGGGACATAATGACCACAAGGGACATAATGCTGCCGAGCCCGCTCTCACACAACTCATTGACACCACAGCCGTACACATCAAAGGCCAACCTTGTGAACCAAAGCCACGGCACCCTGAGGTAGTCATATTATAGGTTTTATATAACAGATTCACAATCTCCATATTAATTTCTATTCTACTTACTTTTGTCTCCTGTTCACAGTTTTCATAGTTCAGTCTGTCAGGCTGATTTTGTGCTGGTTTGTAGGAATTCACAATAATGACAATGCTTAGTGTAGTACCGTAAGGTTGAGATAAGCAGAGCACACTAAACACGTATGTCCGGCCCATTTGTGGTTCCCACCACAACCTGCCTGCAACATATACAAACAAGCCCTTATTCTAGCTGCTAGTAATTATTTCTTCCGACTAGCTATTTTCCCGATAGCTTGCACAGTATATCTAACAATGACATTATTATTGATGTCACAGAGAACAGCTAATATATGTAGTAAAAAGAAATACACTACCATGAATCAAAATGACATACTCACTTTGCCAAACTCCCTCTGCGCATTCTAATCAGATAATGACTTTTTTCCCCCCTTTTTTATATGTTTTACAAAAGGAGAAAGTAGCCTTGGAGAAAAAAATATTCATAAAAATAGTGTAAAATAACAGCAAATGTTTAAACCATTGAGATTAGAAAGGAAGTTCTCTAAAAGATGTGTGTCAAACACTCTGAGTCAACACTTCCATGTGCATTCTGCCAGATTGAACATTCAGGGAAACATACCATCCGGTCTCTTGTGAGTAAAACAACTGAAGTATCACCCTAAAATAGACTTCCAAGAATTTATTCTGTAGAAAAAACTGTTTGTCCCCCCCACCCTTTTTTGCTTTTTGTTATAGTTGTTGCTAATAGTGATCCTACACAAATCTGAGACCTCACTTTCACAGAGTATGTAATTTTTTTAAGATTTATTTTTATTTATTTACTAGAGACAGAGAGAAGAAAAGAGAGAGAGAGAAAATGGGTATACCAGAGGCTCTAGCCTTGCAAATGAACCCTAGACGCATGCGCCACCATATGCATCTGGCTTACGTGGGACCCGGAGAATCAAACCTAGGTCCTTAGGCTTCACAAGCATGTGCCTTAACTGCTAAACCATCTCTCCATCTCCTATAATTTTTAAAATGAGATCAAAGTAATTCAGTTATTTTTAATATTTGATATCTTATGTCCAATAGGAAAATCGTAACTTTTTTTCAATTTCTGTTCTTAAATTGTGTGTGTGTGTGTGTGTGTGTGTGTGTGTGTGTGTGTGTGTGTGTGTATGTGTGTGTTTGCTGGAAATAGAGTGCAACCTATCAAGAAAACAAAACAGGGCTTGGAGCATATGTAGAGAAGTGCTTGCCAGGCATGCACAACACCCTATTACCAAATTCCGAGCCCCACAGTAAGTAAATATATAAGTACCCAGGAAATAAAGAAGAATACAGCGAACAAGAGAAAAGTAAACCTAATCAACTAATTATCATAAGAAGAAACACTGGGTTTAGAAGATAAATATAAATCTTAATTTGGACTGCTTAGAGCTTGGACTTCCTGTTAAAAAAATATTTGACGAGTTACTTATGATCTAACCAGTTTCCTTAGTAGCACAGTGAGCTCAGTAGCAGTGCCGAATTCACACAGATTTTTGTAGAAGAAAATAGTCCCAAGCATATAACAGATATCTAACAAATACTAGTTTTTACAATCAGCACAAATTTATAAACTGAGTGCTGTGTTTTTGGTTTCCCTGAGATAATTTAACTATAAAATGGCAGGATCAACATTAGCACCTGAATCCCCTGATGTTTTCATATTTTGACTTTCTCTCTCTCTCTATTTTTTTTTTCATTCTGAAAAACTAGTTTCTCCAAGGAGAAAGTAAGATTTTAAAAAAATCCCTCAGAGAAGCATGGCCCAGATTTAAAAGAAAGAGGGAAGGAACTCTACATGGGTATTTGTGCAAGCAAACACAAGCAAATATGCATATGCATGAACACGCACATACACACACACACACACACACACACACACACTGCAAAATAAGAATGGGGGTATAAGTGACTCAGACACAAACATCCAATTAGATTTTTTAATGATATAGTTCATTAGAGCATAATTATATTTCTTATTAAATGATTAATCAAAAAATTTGAAGAAAAGGTCATGTTGAATGTTAATTATACATCCTTTAAAGAATTTCAAAGATTAACAACCATATCCATTATAAATTAATTTAATCTTTAGGAAGACAATTTGATATTATCTTAAAAATTCAAGCTGCATATATCCTTTCACTAAAAAAATATGATTAGGAATTTATCCTACAGTTAAGTTTTAGAAGTATGCCAAAATGTACAAAATAATGTTGGATATATTATTAGCAATACCAAATTTGGAGGAAAATTTTAAACATTAATTAGGGCTGGAGAGATTGTTCAGTGGCTAAAGGCACTTGCCAGTCCCCACATAAAGCCTGACACACATTACCACAGACATATTCTCTCAAAAGTAAATAAATAAAATCATTTTTAAAAATAAACATTAATGATTGATAAAATTATTATTATAGTGTCTACCTACATTGGAATACACAAGGTCATAGAAAACAGTTCTCTAAATAAAGTAAAAAAGAAAATCGGGCTGGAGAGATGGCTTAGCGGTTAAGCGCTTGCCTGTGAAGCCTATGGACCCCAGTTCGAGGCTCGGTTCCCCAGGTCCCACGTTAGCCAGATGCACAAGGGGGCGCACGTGTCTGGAGTTCGTTTACAGTGGCTGGAAGCCCTGGCGCGCCCATTCTCTCCATCTCCCTCTATCTGTCTTTCTCTCTGTGTCTGTTGCTCTCAAATAAATAAATAAATAATGAACAAAAAAAAAAAAAAAAAAGAAAATCAACACACGCCTTTAAACCCTGCACTTGGGAGGCAGAGGTAGGAATATCACCGTGAGTTTGAGGCCACCCTGAGACTACATAGTGAATTCCAGGTCAGCCTGGACTAGAGTGACCTACCTCAAAAAACCAAAAGCAAGAAAGAAGAGTAAAGAAAATCGTGGCACAGAAGAATCATTATTAGAATGAAGTCTATCTTTAAATTTTTTGTTTATTTTTATTTATTTATTTGAAAGTGACAAAGAAAGAAAGAGGCAGATAGACAGAGAGAATGGGTGCGCCAGGGCCTCCAGCCACTGCAAACAAACTCCAGATGTATGTTTCCCCTTGTACATCTGGCTTACGTGGGGGTTCTGGGAAATCAAGCCTCCAACAGGGGTCCTTAAGCTTCACAGGCAAGCACTTAACTGCTAAGCCATCTCTCCAGCCCTAAAGTATATCCTTTAAAAAAAAAAAAAAAAGCAGCTGGGCGTGGTGGCACACGCCTTTAATCCCAGCATTCAGGAGGCAGAGGTAGGAAGATCACCATGAGTGTGAGGCCAGCCTGAGACTACATAATGAATTCCAGGTCAACCTGGGCTAGAGTGAGACTCTACCTTGAAAAAACAAGCCAAAAAAAAAAAAAAAAAAAAAAGCATAGACTTTATAGACTTTAGATCTTCAAGCATGTCTTCACAAAACAATTAACAATGGTGTCACTGAAACATACCCAAATGACAAAACTGAAACGTACCCAAAAGGCCTAGGTATTGAAGGTTTGATCCCCAGCCTGTAGAGCTACTAGGAAGTGATGAGATGATGAGGGAACCGCTTTCATCAATGGAACAATCCACTAATGAGTTCCTGGCTACACAGGCTATTAGGAGATTGCGCCTTGTTGGAGGAAGAGGGACACTGGGTGTGTATTAGTTACTTATTCCCTGCTGGAACAACCTACCCAACTCAAAGCAGCTTGTATAGGAGGAAAGGGTTTATTTTGGCTTACAGTTCTGACAGGCAAAGTCCATCACACAGGGGGCAAGGACAGGAAAGCTGGTATTACCTTATCACATCAGCAGGGAGAGAAAGAGAGAGCAAAAGAATGAGGGAGAGAGAGAGAGAGAGAAAAGAGCACAAGCAGAAAGCATGGCTGAGCTGCAACACCTCAAGGCCTGCCCCCAGTGACACACTTCCTCCAGCAAGACTAAAGGTTCCATAGCTTCCCAAACAGAACCACAACTGGGGATTAAGGTATTCAAACACATAAATCGATGGGAGACATATCGTATTCAAACCACCTCAAAGGATATGGCTTTGAAGGGTATATTTGCCTTAGCAGATACAATACATGTGTGCTCTCTCTCTTCTCTCCCGTTCTCCTCCTATCCTCTCTCCCTCCTTCCCTCTCTCATTCTCTCTCTTCCCTCCTTAATGTGTCCTATCTGACTGTACAAATATAAATTTTAAAACTAAAAAAAGAAAAATAGCAAGTAAAAGTAAATCAAAATTTTTTTAAAAAAAAGATAAAGACACAGACCCACAAATATCATGGAGAGCAAGTTCACAGGTGGAGAAATGGAAGCTTCTACTGACACAAAGCAGAGCTCTTACCTGACACTTGGCACTGCAGTATTTGGCAACACGGCATTGAGAGCATCGCATCAGCTTTTCTTTCCTGTTAAAGAACAATGAATGCCCATGTTAGGAAATGAATAAGAAATATGTATGGTTGAAGAAAGAAAGTATAAATAGAGAGCCGGGCGTGGTGGCGCACGCCTTTAATCCCAGCACTCGGGAGGCAGAGGTAGGATTTCTGTGAGTTTGAGGGTCCCCTGAGACTATCATTAATTCATTAGAATTAATTCATTAGAATTCCAGATCTGACTGGGCTACAGCGAGACCCTACCTCAAAAAAATTATATTTTGGGGGCTGGGGAGATGTGTGAAGCGCTTGTCATGCAGACTTAAGTACCTCAGATCAGCTCCCCAGACCCCACCCCAAGCTGGAAGCCACGGCCTACACCTGGCTGCTATATAGGAGGTGGTGACAGGAGAATTTTCCAGAAGCTCCCAAACCAGCTAGCCTGCTGAACATAATAGTGCATGACAAATATCACTGTTGACACCCTGCCCCAAACTCACCCCACCCCCCTCCAGATGAACCATGAACACCTTACCCTTCCCAATCAGCACCTTTCAACTTTCATATCTTTTGGTGGGGCTACTTAATTTAATTACAGTTATTTGCATTAGCATGGGAGTTATTTACTGAACCATGAGGAGGACCACATACCGGTGACTACACTACTGAAGAAAATGTCTATCTTTCCTCCAGCAACTATTAACTGCCAATAGCTCCCGAGGAGCGTGCGGGGCTTTTTGAGGACCTCTCCCACCTATGATGAGTATTGATGGGCAGACCCAATGCCTGTGCAGCAGGCCTTGTGCAGGGAGACACAGCAGCTGTTCATTCATGAGTGCGATGCCCATATCAAGTCCAGAAGACAGCACTCCATAACACTCCTCTTTCTCCCCTGGATCTTACATTCTTTCCAACCTTCCCATTCCACAGTGTTCTCTGGAAGTTGAAGGGGGTGCTGTCAATGCTCCATTCAGGGGTTAAAAACTCAACAGTCGGGCTGGAGAGATGGCTTAGCGGTTAAGCACTTGCCTGTGAAGCCTAAGGACCCCGGTTCGAGGCTCGGTTCCCCAGGTCCCATGTTAGCCAGATGCACAAGGGGGCGCACACGTCTGGAGTTCATTTGCAGTGGCTGGAAGCCCTGTCGTGCCCATTCTCTCTCTCTCCCTCTATCTGTCTTTCTCTCTATGTCTGTCGCTCTCAAATAAATAAATAAAAAATGAACAAGAAATATTAAAAAAAAACTCAACAGTCACTTACTCTTAGCACTTTGAACAGTTATGACGTCTCTACAGTAACTCACACTATTAAAAGAAAAAAAAAGACTTCTGTGTGAGAAGGAAAATACTTAGTAGCAGAGTAAGTTAAAAATGAGATATAAAGGGAAGAGAAAGGAAGGGAGGAGGGTACTTAATAGGTTGATTTTGTATATATGTAAGTACAATGATTGTGATGGGGAGGTAACATGATGGAGAATGGAATTTCAGAGGGGAGAGTGTCGGAGGGGGAGGGAGGGAATTACCATGGGATATTATTTTATAATCATGGAAAATGTTAATAAAAAATTAAAAATTTTTAAAAAAAGAAAGAAAGAAAAGCTTCTCTGACCAAAACTGAGAGCTGCAGTGATCTATGGGCATAAACAAGTGTGTATTTTTTTTATTTTGCGGGGAGAGAGAATTGTGTGCCAGGGCCTCAGCCACTGAAATTGAACTCCAGACACCAGCACCACCTAGTAGGCATGTGCAACCTTGCACTTGCCTCACCCTTTTGAGTCTGATTTATGTGGGATCTGGAGGTAGATTGAACAGGTGTCCTTAGGCTTCACGGGCAAGCACATTAACCACAAAGCCATCTCTTCAGCCCAAAAGTGTACATTTTCAAAAATCTGAATTAAAAAATTAAATAATAAATCTGATGAACATGAATAATGACCAACACATGGCTGGAGAAATGGCTAGATGGTTAAAGGGGCTTGCTTTGCAAAGCCTGACAGCCCAGGTTCAATTCCCCACGTAAAGCCAGACATACAAAGTGTCACAAGCATCTGGAGCTGGTCTGTAGTGCCAAAAGGCCCTAGCATGCCCTTTCTCTCCTCTCTCTCTTTCTCTTTTTCTCTTTCTCTCTCTCCTTTTTCTTTCCCTCTATTCCCATCACCTCTCTCTCTGCAAATAAGTAAATGTAAATACTAAAAAAAAAAAAAAAAAACTTTTAAAGAAATAATTTCTAACACAGACAAGACCATGGATAGCTTCAAGGTAGCCCAAAACATTGATGGTCAAAATGCTTAACAAAGTCCAGGACAATGAAGAACAAATAATGCTAAGTCTACTTATATTCCAGGCACAGTACAATATTCTGCACATCTCCATCTTGCGCTAAGCTTGAAATTGCCCTATAAGATAAAACATCTCATTATGTTCACTTCAGAAATATTCCAGTATGTTTTGGAAATTCTTCAATGTATTTTAAGAGATAAAAGATAGATGTTATAGTACAAGTTAGCTAAAGATGTAGACCATGAAGTATGACAGGTGATTCTAAAAGAGAAAAACAGGATCCTACATAAAATCAGGACTTGACTATATCAAGTACCTCACATCTGTAAGGAAAGAGGTGAAAAGAGGGGTGTAAAACCTGGGGAGAACTTATGTCTAAGTTTAAAAAAAAAAGGAAAAATAAATAAATAAATAAAAATAATTTTTAAAAAGGAATAAGATGCTTCTCACCCTCAACTGTGAAATGATGGCTTCCAAACATCAATACCCAGACAACAAACCATGACCATGCCATTTAGCCTTAAAGCTTTGCTAGTCACCATCACATTACACTGTCACTTATAAATACAACTGGATAAAAGTCCCATCCACCCATGGATTGTTTATGAGATCCTCTTCAAGTAAAAAGAAATACAAAATGGGATGAGAAGGACATGTCAGGCAAGCATTAGGGAAAATAAGCCTGCATGGCCATATCAGCATCAGGAAAAGTTAAATGAATTACTAGAGATAAAGAAAGTCAAACTGAAATGATGAAAGGCTCCAGTCACCAGCTGTTATGTATCTAATAATAAATACATCCATCTCAAAATGTATAAAGAACAAGTCATAGACCTACAAGGGAAAAAAATGACCAATATATAATAAGTTAAGACATAGGAGGACCTTAAAACAGGGTCTGGAAACCAGAAAAGCACCACATAGCAGTTAGATATTACAATAGAAAGATGTTATAAATTCTCTTATAGAAATTTGTCCATCAAGCAGGTAAGGATAAAATAGCTCTCTGATTTGCTTGTGCCTCTTACATGAATTCATACATCTTTTTCAAGCACCTACTGCCACTGACTAAAAGTACCCATGCAACGGCTAGAGAGATGGCTTAGTGATTAAGGCACTTGCCTGCAAACCCAAAGGACCCAGATTTCATTCCCCAGTACCCACATAAGCCAGATGTACAAGGTGGCACATGTGTCTGGGTTCATTTGCAATGGCTGGAGGCCCTGACATGCCCATTCTCTTCTCTCTCTCCCTCTTTCCTGCCCTCCCTACCTCTCAAATAAATAAACAAATAGACTTAAAGAAAAGTACCCATGTAAAACACGACACAAAGGAAATCTCAAAAACACTAGAGAATAAATTATACAGATAAATTTTTTCTAACAAAGAAGAATTAGAATTATTTTATGCTCAATAAAGTCTCACACACATGGAAATGTAAGCTTACAGAACAAAGTCGTACACTGGAGATTAGAAAATATATTTGAACTAAATAATGGGGAAAACACACAACTTAAAAAATACTCAACATATGAAATAAAACTAAAATCATGGAGACATATTTACAGATTTAAATATTCATATGGGGTTGGTAAGAGAGCACTGCATGTGTTTAGCATGCAAGTGTGAGGGCCTGAGACTGCCCAAGTTCAATTCCCCAGCACCCATGTAGAAAGCTGGGCATGGCCACACAGGCCTGTAACCCCAGGACATGGAGGGCAGAAACTGAAGAATCACTGAGGCTCACTAACTAAAAACATGGCAGCTCCAAGCTGGAGAGATGGCATAGTGGTTAAGGCGCTTGCCTGAAAAGCCTAAGGATCCAGATCTAGACACATAAAAGGTGAGGCAAGCACAAGGTCACACATGACCACCAGGTTGCAAAAGCATCTCAAGTCTGATTACAGTGGCCGAGGCCCTGGCACACCAATTCTCTCTAAATAAAAAAATGAAAGAAGGGGGGCTAGAGAGATGGCTTAGCAGTTAACCACTTGCCTGTGAAGCTTAAGGACCCCAGTTCGAGGCTTGATTCCCCTGGACCCACGTTCGCCAGATGCATAAGAGGGCACATGTGTCTGGAGTCCATTCACAGTGGCTGCAAGCCCTGGTACGCCCATTCTCTCTCTCTATCTGCCTGTTTCTCTGTCTGTTGCTCTTAAATAAATAAATAAAAATTTTAAAAAATGAAAGAAGGGAGGAAAAAAGGAAAGAAGGAAGGAGGGAGGGAGGGAGGGACGGAAGGAAGAAAGGAGACACATGATGAGTGATAGCGGGCACTCTACATTCTCCTGTAGCTTGAGTACATCTGCAAACACGTGCATGTACCACACACACACACACACACCACACAGACACCACATGCACTCCGTGCATACAGCACACCAAATAAATCATGTAAAAGAAGAAAAACTGAACGTAAATGAGCTATACTCCAGGGTAGTCCACACTTACAATCACAGGACCCAAGAGGCAGAGGTAGAAGGATTACAAATTTGAACCTTGGCTTTTAAAACCCAGTATTTCAAAAACAAAACCTAGGAACAACAATAAAATGAAAATAATTTAAGACTAGTAGAAAACTGGGCTGGAGAGATGGCTCAGCAGTTTAGGTGCTTGCCTGAGAAGCCTAAGGACCCATATGTGATTTCCCAGTACCCACATCACACCAGACACACAAGGTGCATCTGCAGTTTGAATGCAGTCGCTGGAGGCCCTGGTGTAACCATTCTCCCCCCCCCCTCAAATGAATGAATAAATAAAATGTTTTTAAAATAGTAGAAAGCCAAGGAAAGTTAGAGTTTAAAAAAACAACAAAAATGATAAGACAAATATTTTTAAATGAAATAAAACACACATTTGCAACAAGGGAGGATGACTTAAGCCAGAAAAAAAAAAAAAAAAGACCAATAAGTCCTGCAAGATTATGTAAAAAAAACCAAGGTCACAAACACTTATTGTTAGGGACACTCAAGACTCAATGGAGAATTAAAAACACATGAAAATGTTTTAAAAATGACAGCTATAATACAATTTATAGTGCTCTTCACTCCTCTTTCCCAAAAAGGACAGACCAAATAAGAGAGCAGATCTTGACCATCTCTCTAACTCTGGCCTCTGCATCCATGTCTACAACAAACTCAAAATATGAATAGTGTAAAAAAACTGATTCTGTGGCCTGGCTTACATTAAAAGCGTTATAGGGGAAACGAGAGAAACCATTAGAGCTACCATCAGACTCTAAATAAAAGTAATCCCAATTTGCCAAAAGATACCTGTTGTACCTAGTAAGGAGCCGATCTGGGAAGAGCAACCAATCCTGATGTTCCCCTCACATGAGTCCCCGGGAGGTCTTCCCTGATGTTCCCCTCACATTTCCCCTCATTTCCTATTCCCCCAGGAGGTCATTTCTGGTGCCTGGAAATAACACTTCCCTCCATTATACAAAGTTTTTGTGCTGTTTTATAAAAATAATTAACAGAATCAAGACACCTAAGAACATCAGTGATTAACATAAGCCAGTACCAACAGCCTCCATCTTCCTCCCAAAGATCCCAAACCAGAAGCCACAACACACCAACCCAGAATTATGGTTAACAAGATGATCCTGAGTAATCGAATAATTTAGTGACCATTTGCCATGTGACAGAAATTTAATACTATGGGCTATATAAAAATTCAGTCATTATAAACAAATAATAAACAGATTTTTTTTTTTTTTTTTTTAGTTTTTTGAGGTAGAGTCTCACTCTAGCTCAGGCTAACCTGGAATTCACTATGTAATCTTAGGGTGGCCTTGAACTCATGGCAATCCTCCTACCTCTGCCTCCCGAGGGCTAGGATGAAAGGCATGCGCCACCACGCCCGGCCTTAATAAACAAATTTTAATTGTGAAGTTAAAAAAAAAAAAAAAGCTAGGCGGGGCCAACATGGCACTGCCCGGAAAAAAAAAAATAACTGAATCTCAGGGGGAGAAAAAGTGGGGGTGTCCTTGATTACACCAACCAGAGGTTCCTACTTTTCTCACAGAGCAAAGTTTAGAGCACTTGCCCTGGGCAAGGATCCCCTGCAGAAAATCTCCTGTACAGCTGGCAGAGAGGAAAGGAGGTATCAGGTGCATGGCCTCCAGACATTTTATGCAAACGTTTTTATCTCTTAAAAATATTCCAGGGGCTGGAGAGATGGCTTAGCAGTTAAGGCATTTGAATGAAAAGCCAAAGGACCTCAGTTTGATTCCCCAGGACCCACATAAGTCAGATGCACAAGGGGGTGCATGCGTCTGGAGTTTGTTTGCAGTGACTGGAGGTCCTGGTATGGCCATTCCTTGCCCTGCTCCTCTGTCTTTCTCCCTCTCAAATGAATAAATAAATAAAATATGTATTTTTTAAAAAAGAAAAATATTTCCAAATTAAAAACAAAACCATATTTCTTAAAAACAGCAATACGAAATGCAGACCTCCAAACAAAAACAGAAATAACTAGCAGTCTGTTAGAAAAAGGAACTTATTTAGGTACACCCTGGTGCTAAAACAAGAAACACCGGATGGAAGCTAGTGAAGGGCAGCTTTGATCTAGCTGTGAAGATTCCACTCTTTCAAGAGTCAGGTGCAATGCCCAGGAAATGCTCAGCTCCCAGTACCTACGTGTGGATGGAGCACCTTACAGGTGAGTTAGCCAGGCATGGTGTGAATGCATCCAGCACTGCAAAGGAGGATGACTCACATCAAGTTTCCTTCTGGTTCCCAAATTATTTGGTTCTGTATCTCTTGTCAGCCAAGAAGTATTAATTAATTAAATGAAATTAAGTAAATTAAAACTAACTAAATAGCCGGGCATGGTGGCGCACGCCTTTAATCCCAGCACTCGAGAGGCAGGGGTAGGAGGATTGACGTGAGTTCAAGGCCATCCTGAGACTACATAGTGAATTCCAGGTCAGCCTGAGCTAGAGTGAGACCCTACCTTGAAAAAAAAAAATTAAATAAATAAAATTAAGGTTGAAGATGAGAGCTTTGCAAAGTATAAGGAAAAGTGTGGTAGTCTCTGAGGCAACGTGATCAACATAGGGTTTTCAGACTGCAGGAACATCCTTCTGGACAGGGACTGTCCCAAGACTGTCAAGAATTCATCCAGAACTAGAATTTATCTCATAATTGAGACTTTACTGTTGAAGTGTTGAAAATCAATACACAGGCATTTCAATTTATATACAATTCTGAACACATATACAGAAATCTTTAAAAAACATACTGAGAGAATCAAATTTGCTCCAGTTTACAGCTAGGCCTAACTTTCAGTTTCCCAGAGAAGCAGGCAAGACTTCTGGGACAAAACACGAACAAAGGGCTGTTAATCAACAGCGATCCTGACATGTGGCCAGGGAAGATAGCCACCCAGGGGCCTGAGTCAGTTCCTGCAAAATCCCTAAAACATGTCTAAACATACCCAAGGATGGTAAAATCTGGTCTACAGCCAATCAAAGGTGTACAAATGTAACTGCTGCTTGCTTAGCCAATCACATTAGATGATGACCAAACCCTTCTAAAATTCCCCTAGCTGTGCTTAAAAGGGGTCTGCGTGCTCCTCTGAGGGTCACCATTTTGTATGATTCATTGACCCCCCCCCCCCCCCCCGCATGCTGGCTGATTCTGCAGAATAAACGCTCTTTGTTTTTACATACTATTTGAATCTGGGGTCTTTCTTCAGCAATTCTCAAACCCTTACATTTGGGGACTCGTCCCAGGATTGTTGGAGACACACACACACACACACACACACACACTGAATAGTGGAGCATTTCTAGGGGAGCAATTGGTTCTCTGCCAATAGGTGAGTTGAGTGCCCCTCTGTACTGTGTGTCTTTCTTCTGCTCTGTTCCTTGTTTTTCCGGTAGATCTGGTATCTGGAAACAATCTGGAGGCCTATGAAGGTCAGGCAGACATGCCAATTATTACCTCCAGGGCAGGGGGTTCTGAGGATGCTCCGGACCCCCATGTGTTGGAGCCAGAGAACTCTACTCTGACTCTGGTCTTGATAGACAGTGACCATTTACAAGATAGGCTCCTGTCGGCATTGTTTTTATTTCTTTTTCATTCCCCAGGAGGTTTGTTTCTGTGTTTGTGTCTTGTTCATCCTTTTCTACATTCTTGTGAGAAAACATGGGACAGTTCCACCCCATTGGACCTAGTCCAGTCACACTTCAAGGATTTCCGAGGCCTGGCAGACAATCTGGGTTTAACAGTACAGCCGGGAAAACTAACCATCTTTTGCAGGAATGAATGGCCAGTTTTCAATGTGGGATGGCCAGAGGGAGGCACCTTCCACCTTCCCACAATTTACCAAGTTAAAGGTATTGTATATGGGAATACTGGGCATCCTGACCAGGTCCCATACATCACAGTTTGGCAATATCTGGTGGAGAGGACACCCCCCCGCTCCCAGCTGAAACCCTTTTGGCCACTGACTCCAAAGATCCTGTTGGTTAAGGAGTCAGGACCACCAACAAACCACAGGCTGCCAGTCCTACCCCCCTTCATTCTCGAGTAGAACCTCTACCCACCTCCCTATGTACCTATTCCTGCACCAAAATCCATACAGGTGGTCGCTGCCAATCCAGACCCAGGGGAGGACAGAGGGAATATGATAAATCCACCCCACACATGGGCCCAGACTATGAGACAGGCAGATTCTACCATGATTGCACTGCCTTAACAAGCAACCAGCAGCCCTGATCAGGAGGGCCAACAGTATATGGCCCACATCCCTTTGGCCACTAGTGACCTATGTAACTGGAAAATGCAAAATCCCAAGTTCTCAAGAGAAATCCTCCTCCCTGCTAGACCTATTAGACTCTGTAATGATTAACCACCAACCCACATGGGACAATTGCCAACAGCTTTTGCAGATGCTCTTCACGACCGAGGAATGAGAACAGGTGCTAACGATATCCCAAAAGTTGGTTCCAGGGCCAAACTGCAGCCCATGGCAGTCCAGGCCAACACTGACATGGCTTTTCCTTTGATTCACCCAAATTGGGACCCTAACTGAAGGTCTACAGCCAGATTCTAATGGGTGGTTTCCAGGAGGCCACCAGAAGGCCTACAAATTTGTCTAAAGTAGGCCAGGTCAAACAAGGGCCTTCCTAGAGTAACTGTTGGAGACCAAGTGGACTTACCCCTCGACCCTGAAGTGAAGGAAAATCAGTCTGCTGTGAACATGGCTTTTGTCAACCAGACATCCACAGAAAGCTCCAACGACTGGGTGGATTCGCAGGTAAGCAAATGGCAGAGCTCACAGCCATAGCAAAAAAAGGTCTACAACAACAGGGAGACTCCAGAAAATAGGCAAACAGCCAGAGTACTACTGGCAGCTACAAGGGGTAAAAGATCTGCTTCCCAAGAATTAAGAGAGATAGCTGATAGAAGGGAGAAAGAAAAACAAACCCCTCAAAAAAAGAGGAACAACCCTGTCTGCAAAGAGACCAGTGCTCTTACTGCAAAGAAATAGGACACTGGAATAATGACTGCCCCAAAAAAGTAGAGGGAGAAAAAAACCAAAAGTTTTGAAGATAGAACAACTGAGTGACTGAGGGTGTCAGGGCTCACACCCCCTCCATGAGCCCTAGGAAACAAAGGTGGAGGGGGAAACCTGTAAAATTCCTATTCGATACAGGAGCACAACACTCCATCCTAAAACAACCTATGGGGCCCCTGTTTAACAAGAAAACATGGGTCCAGGGGGGCAGTAGAACTAACCCATACCCATGGACTGCCTGAAGAAAGGTGTACTTGGGAATGGGACAGATGACCCAATCATTTATGGTCATCTCCAGGTGCCCATACACACTCCTGGGACAAGACCTCCTAACCAAGATAGGGGCACAAATCCATTTTAGCCCTGAGGGAATACATGTGTTTAATAAAAATTACCTCATACATGTTCTGACTGTGTCTCTAGAGGAAGAATATAAACTCTATGCCCCACCAGCTCCAGCTGCCAACAAGGAAACACACTTGGAAAAACTATGGGAGGAAATTCCAGGAGTTTGGGCAGAAAGAAATCAGATGGGGCTAACTAAACATCAAGTCTCAATTTTGGTACAACTAAAAGCTGACGCTAGTCCGGCCCGAGTCCGCCAGTACTTCATGTCTCAGGAAGCAAAAGTGGGGATAACACCTCACAAAAATGGACTCTGGGAATAAGGCATATTAGCTCCTTACCAATCTGCCTGGAACATCCCCCTTCCGCCACTCCAATGACTACTGACCTGTGCAGGACTTAAGGGAAGTTAATAAAAGACTAGAAGACATCTACCCCAACAGTGCCCAATCAGGCTTGCCACCTGAGTGGGATGTCCATACAGTGTTGGATCTTGAAGATGCATTCTTCAGTCTGCCACTGGCTCCAGCTAGCCAACCCTTGTTCAGTTGGCCAATGAAGCTGCAAAGGAGGCTGCACTAGACTCCACAGCCATAGCCTTGGTGGCTATGGTTCCACCAGGGCTCCCTCTGACCCCCAGTTACAGCTCAAAAGATAAGGAAGACCTAACCAAATGCCAAGGACTCTCTCCATACAGCTGAGGACCAAATAATTTTCCCTTCAGAATTTGCTAAACAAGTCATTCATCAGGGTATTTATCAAAATACCCATCTGGGTCTTAGGAAACTTAAGGAGCAATTGAGAAATGCTAACTACAAAGTTTTTTACCTAGGGCCCTAGTGAATGAGAGCATTTCCCACTGCCCTACGTATAGACAGTAAATCCCTTAACTGTACAGTAAAAGGCCCCAGGAAACTGGCTATGTGGGCAGAGACCAGGTGCAAACTGGAAAATAGATTACTCCAAAGTCAAACTGGGATTTTTGTTTTGTTTTGTTTTGTTTTGTTTTGTTTTGTTTTGTTTTGTTTTGTTTTTCAAGGTAGGGTCTCACTCTAGTCCAAGCTGACCTGGAATTCACTATGTAGTCTCAGCATGGCCTCGAACTCACAGCAATCCTCCTCCTTCTGCCTCCTGAGTGCTGGGGATTAAAGGCATGTGCCACCACACCCAGCTTCAAACCCAGTTTATATGGATACAAGCACCTTTTAGTTCTTGTAAACACCTTTTCAGGCTGGGTGGAGGCATTCCCCACCAAGAAAGAGACAACCACCATAGTGGCTAAGAAGCTGCTAGAAAAAATTATTCCCAGGTATAGACTGCCTTCATTGTTGGGATCTGATAACAGACCTCCATATCTCAAGTAACACAGTCACTTGTTAACATTGTGGGGACAGACTGGAAACTTCATTGTGCCTACCATCCCCAGAGTGCAGATCAAGTAGAGAGAATTAAATCAGACCTTAAAGGAGACCGTAACTAAATTAACCCTAGAAACTGGCAGTGACTGGGTAGCCCTCCTTCCTTATGCCCTGCATACGGCTAAAAACAATCCCTATACCCTAGGCATAACTCCCTTTGAGATACTGTATTGGAGGCCCCCTCCCCTTCTGCCTAACCTTCAACCTGAGATCCCTGTAGAATTTGACTGTGAGAAATCCCTGGAATCCCTATAAGCTCTCCATAAGTTCCAAATACAGATTTGGCCAGATATACACCAAATCTATGAGTCAGCTCCCCCCCAGCCCCCATTGCTTTGAACCAGGTGATGAAGTCTGGATTCAGAGACACAATCACAAGACTCTTGAGCCATGCTGGAAAGGCCCTCACACGGTAATCTTGACCACGCCTATAGCCGTGAAGTTTGACAGAGTCAGAACCTGGATACATCACTCCCACATCACACCTGAGAGATGACAGACCACTCAACAGTTGCAACACTGATGATGGGAGAGGCCTCCTGAGGAAAAGGATGGAAGATCCAGCCCCACCCACTGGACCCACTAAAGCTAAGACTTTACAAATCCTGATCTTGATCTCTGCTATAGGTTTGGCCTTCACCGGACCTAAGCCTCATGAGCCATATAACCTCACATGGGTGGTTACTCACATGGCTACAGGGATGATTATTAATTCCACACCCCACTCCACCTGTCTTGGAACTTGGTTCCCTGACATAACATTTGACTTGTGCACATTGACTGACGGGGATTGGGATACCTATGCTGAACTTCAAATTGCTACCACCCAAGCAGGCGCAACATGGTGTAACACACCCCCTCCTATGTCTGCCCAGGAGACAAGAGATCCAAGTCTCAAAAAACCAAATGGTGGTGGGGAGGATTGTTCTTTGTTGCAAGCTGGGGCTGCAAGTCAACAGGAACTATCTCTTGGGGCCCCCCAGTTAAGCATGACCTCATTATAGTTAAACAGAGCCCAGGGTCAGACTCACCAGGATGGGGATATGGACTGCAGTCCAAACTCTACTCAAACAGTCTTGGTGGACCATGTGCTTCTAGTACCTGTAATCCAATCACTTAAGTTTCCCCAAAAGGTAAAAAAGCCACCAACTGGGGAGTAAGAAACACATGGGGACTATGGCTCTATAAACCAAATAATGATTTGGGGATATTATTCACTATCCAGCTCCTAACTCAAAAGACAAAATTCGGACCTGAAGTACCAGTAGGCTCCAACCCGGTCCTGCCACCCATTAAAATGTCACCACAGGAGCAGAAGGCCGTGCCTACTGAAAGGCACAATCTAACAAATAAACCTAGGGTGGCTTATATCCCATCCAGGAGTCCTGCCCCAAGTCAGGACACCCAACCCCGATCCGGTCCTTGGGACTTACTCTGGGCCACCTATCAAGTGATAAGTAACTCCAGGCCTGAGCTCACTGATGACTGCTGGCTCTGCTTAGATGCAAGCCCCCCTGTTATAAGGGAACAGCCATCCTTGGGAACTACACCACCTCTGAGGATAATGGGGCCTGTTGCTGGAACCACCTGGGCGTTGGGAGGTTAACTTTGGAACTGGTTGATGGGAATGGACTCTACATTACAGGGGACAAAAACCTGTCCCCCATACTCATAGACACCTATGCCACACCACCCAAAAGGCCCCAAATCAGGAGCTGTACCTCATCCCTCCAGGTGACTCCTGATGGGCCTGCTCTACTGGGTTGACTCCTTGTGTTCATACTTTAACTCTCAACCACACCGATGGATTCTGTGTGCTGGTCCGGCTAACTCCTAAGACCCTTTGTTATTCAGGTGAAGACATGGAGACTCGACTCTCCCCTTTCCCGACCAGAAGATCAAAATGGGTGGCAGTCGCTGCAGTCCTAGTCCCTAGCCTGCTAGGACTCTGCATTGCTGGGGCCACCGGAATGGGCACCTCGGCCCTAGTTCTCCAAGACAAAAATTACAAGGCCCTAAGCCTAGCAATAGATGCTGATCTATCTGAGCTAGAAATGTCTGTCTCCCATCTTGAGACTTCCTTATCTTCAATAGCCGAAGTTACCCTTCAGAATACAGAAAAGATTACAAGATAGAGAAAAAGAGAGGCAAAAATCTGAAAACTGGTATGAATCTTTTTTTAATTGGTCCCCTTGGCTCACTACCCTCCCTTCAGTGATGACAGGGCCCCTGCTGCTGTTGCTACTTGCCCTCATCTGTGGGCCCTAGATCCTTAACATTCTCATAAGTTTGTCAAAAAACACATATCTACCGTTCAGCTTATGGTATTAAAGTCCCAATATCAACCCCTAGACCCCTCTTAAGGATTTGAGATGGAAGCTATCTCAAGGGGGGAACGAGAGGATCAAATTTACTCCAGTTTACAGCTAGGCCTAAGTTTCAGTTTCCCAGAGAGGCAGACAAGACTTCAGGAAACAATCAATAATGACCCTGACATGTGTCCATGGAAGATAGCCACCCAGGGGCCTGAGTCAGTTCTTGCAAAGTCTCTAAAACATATCTAAACATACCCAAGGATGGTAAAATCTAGGCCATAGCCAATCAAAAGTGTACAAATGTAACTGCTGTTTGCTTAGCCAATCACATTAGAAGATGACCAAACCCTCCTAAAATTCCCCTCGCTGTATTTAAAAGGGGTCTGCGTGCTCCTCTCAGGGTCGCCATTTTATATAAATGGTTGACCTTCGCATGCTGACTAATTCTGCAGAATAAACGCTCTTTGTTTTTACATACTATTTGAGTCTGGGGTCTTCAGCAATTCTCAGACCCTTACAATACATTGCATTTCCTTTTTTTTTTTTAATTTTTATTGATTTATTTGAGAGCGATGGACAGAGAGAGAAAGAGGCAGAGAGAGAATGGGGGCACCAGGGCCTCCAACCTCTGCAAACAAACTCCAGATGCATGCGCTACATCTGGCTTACATGGGTCCTGGGGAATGGAGCCTCGAACCAGGGTCCTTAGGCTTCATAGGTATGTACTTAACTGCTAAGCCATCTCTCCAGTTTCTTTTTATCAGGTTATTCCAATAATGATCCTGCTTCAAACCCAGAGGCAAATATCACTATCTCCAAATGCTAATAGTCCTTATTTAACTCCCACTGATTCATACTTTTATATCATGTATACTACATACTCAAATTTTCAATCTTTTTTTACAGGAATTTGTCAGTTAAAACTAATCTGGAGAATTAAGAATGTCTCAGTCACAGAAAAGTAAGTGTTCTCTGTCCACTTAAGACAAAAAGAAGCCGGGCGTGGTGGCGCACGCCTTTAATCCCAGCACTCGGGAGGCAGAGGTAGGAGGATCACCGTGAGTTCAAGGCCACCCTGAGACTACAGAGTTAATTCCAGGTCAGCCTGGACCAGAGTGAGACCCTACCTCGAAAAACCAAAAAAAAAAAAAAAAAAAAAAAGACAAAAAGAGTAGTATTCTACCTCCAACCAAAGAGACACTGGTTAAAAATGGAATCTTTAAGAATTCACTCTCTACACAAACAAAAAAAAGTAAAACAGAATCTCCTGTCACTTTTTTGTAGAGACCCTGGTTGCCCTGAACACAACAGCCCACAGAACACAATCACCCCTCATTTCCAAGGACAGGTTCGGTCACGATTAGTTTCTCTAATGGTGAAATCTATTGACATGCAGAAAGGAAATCACAGCTAAGAAAATTAACTATCCTTCTAGCATACAAATTAAGAAACCAGATTTAAGTGGGTTGTAGTCAGCTGCAATTGCTGGGATGAACCTCCAAACCAGACACACTTTATGGAAAGAATGGGATTTACTCAAAGTTTACAGATCCAGGGTATGGTGGTTTGATTCAGGTGTCCCCCATAAAGTTAGGTGTTTCTGAATGCCAGCTTCCCAGCTGATGGAGATTTGGGAATTTATACCTCCTGGAGGTGGTGTATTGTTGGGGGTGGGCTTATGGGTATTATAGCTAGCTTCCCTATGCCAGTGTTTGGCACAGTCTCCTGTTCCTGTTGTCCACCTTAGGTGGGCCAGGGGGTGGTGTCCACCCTCTGCTCATGTCATCGTTTTCTCTGCCATCATGGATCTTCCCCCTCAAGCCTGTAAGCCAAAATAAACCTCTTTTTTCCCACAAGCTGTTCTCGGTTGGGTGATTTCTACCAGCAATGCAAACCTGACTGCAATACAGG
This sequence comes from Jaculus jaculus, assembly GCF_020740685.1. Taxonomy (NCBI): domain Eukaryota; kingdom Metazoa; phylum Chordata; class Mammalia; order Rodentia; family Dipodidae; genus Jaculus; species Jaculus jaculus. The sequence continues at coordinate 323,575,861 of NC_059102.1, forward strand.
GGAAGTTTCATAATGACAGAAGCAGCTGCTCCCCTTTACACAGACCCGCTCAAGAAAGAAAAGCAACCACCCCCCACCCCTGTCAGCAAGCACACTCCAGGAACCCCAGGCGGAACTCAGGCACTCTGCATATCTCTCAACTGGAATTCCAGATCCACCCCAACACACCTTAGGGATGGACCCTAGGATCCGCCCACAGGCACACCTCTTCCAGCCAGGCAGCTGGAAATCCAAGAAGCTTTAATAAAACTGAATCTTTGGGATATATTTTATAATCATGGAAAATGTTAATAAAAATTAAAAAAAAAACTGAATCTAGGGCTGGAGGAATGACTTAGCAGTTATGGCTTTTGCCTGCAAAGCCAAAGGACCCAGGTTCGATTCCCCAGGACCCATGTTAGCCAGATGCACAAGGTGGCACACACGTGTGGAGGCCCTGGCATGCCCATTCTCTCTTGCCCCTCCCCCATTTCTCTGTTAAATAAATAAAAAAAATTTTTTTAACTGGATCTACTAGGGGGACACCTATTAAAACTACTACAAAGCAGTATAAGGAAGTTCACTGTGCTAATGGATACTTTCATGTCTCAACTGTGAAGATGTCCTCCAAAGGACCATCCCTCCGTCCTTTTAGGCAAAGAAAAAGAAAGAATATCTCTCCTACTAAAACAAATCTGCCAATTACCAGACACAGGGAAAGAAGCTTCCTGGAATACATACAGAAAACAAAGAAATCGCGATGTCTCCCAAATTGCCCCTGCCCTGGCACATTGCAAAAGCCACTTTAAAATCCTATAGGGAATAAACATCACCTACAATACACTGATACCAAGTATATTTATTCTACTCTGCTTTTTTTTTTTTTTTTTTTTTTTTTAGAACTTGTGCTGGTCCTCTGGGTATCTCCCAGTGTACCTAGCCCATAACTGGCTGACCAATGAGCCTCTGGAGCCAGGTCCATACCCTAGCAATACCGGCAAGCCAATAACGCTCCCTTCTCAGAGACACACTTAGGCCCAAAGCACAGTCTGGTACGCTCAGAACCAGTTCTGGTGTGTGTCCTGGTTTCCTCCTATATCAGCCTTAAGATTAATCCAGTGGTCTTTCACACACTAAACCATACCGCAAAGACTAAGGTTTATTGTGTGTTGACTGGTGTGAATGGCCTTCAAAAAGAAATCTGAGCTAAGACTAGAAAATATTAGCAGAATGTGCACCACTTAAAACTGCTAAGTAAAGAATACTGATATGCGCGCAACTGATTTATTGTCACATGCCTTAAAACAAGCTGAAAGGAAGATTCTCAGAACAGAGTTCCTATGGAAATATGCTTCCCACAATTCAGATTTATGATTTCGTGGGGGAAAATGTACTTGAGAAGAACGGAATATTATGAGGAGCAAGCTCTCAAGAACAAACCCCAGAGAGAACAGCATACATTGTTTTCAAAGGAGAAGGCCAAAAACAACCAAGTGAATAAAGTCTAAATACATTTCTTCAAACATACCTCAGAAATAATAATATATCTTGACAAAATTTTTATTACATTTGCAAATATCTTTAAAATCTAAGAATTCTGATTTACTAAAAATGTTAATGTCATATAGCCAAGTGCCTGGCTGTTTATCCATGGAAATTCCTGAGGCAAATGAAATTCTATACTATGAAAAAGATTATCTCAATGACAATCATGTTATTCATCCAAAGCAGTGCAGTTACTGTAATCCTAACCAAACGAAACATGCTGGAAAATGCTAAACCTAAGATCTCCCTTCTTCCATTTGTATTGCCAGAGATTAATTATGTTGGTTTGTGGGCCCAGAGGCCTTTTCAAACTTAAAGAGATTCACTCCACCATCTATCTATCAAATGTTTTTAATACAAAGCAACAGATGTGATCAAAATAATATAAGTCCAGGGCTGGAGAGATGGCTTATCGGTTAAGGTGTTTGCCTGCAAAGCCAAAGGACCCAGATTCAATTCCCCAGGACCCACATTAGCCAGATATACAAGGGGGCTCATGAGTCTGGAGTTCGTTTTCAGTGGCTGGAGGCCCTGGTGCGCCCGTTCTCTCTCTCTCCTTCCCTCTCCCTCTTTCTGTCAAATAAATAAATATAAAATAATATAAATCCAAAGCAAGAGCAAAATGGAATTCATGTAGATTCATTTTTCTATGTTCACCATACTTTATTTCATATCTCTAACACTTAAAATAGAAAATAAGAACATACGAGAGTTAATATTTCAGAGAAATTGAATCTATGGTTTACTGGCAGCGGACCTCCTGGAGGAAAGACGAGTCACTTGAAGCCATACTGGTACGCAAGCAAGGAAAAGGAGCACAAAATATTCAGGCCACATTAGGGGGAGAAGCAGACTATCTGCTGGGGCTCTTCCCTTTCCACTGACCTCCATGTCCAAAATCAAAGCAACTGACAAATCAAAATCCAGTTGCAAGTTTTTGGTGACTGACGATCCTGTAGAGGCAACTGTGGAGAGAGCAACACAGTCCCTCTCCTAAGCCATCACAACCAAGGAGACTGGGTCATCAGCATACTACAGGCAGATGGGGGGTGTCAGGAAAAGGGAGGTTTAAGCCTTCAGCAACTTGAGTTCATAATCTGGAGCCCAAGCTTTCTCACCACCAGTAACCTAATATATAGTAATATAACCCTGCATTCTCTCTGAGCCCCAGTTCCCTCCTCTGTAAAGTGGGAACACCTGATTTTTCAAACTTACAGAGATCCAAGGGTACAAAAGGGTGTGGACCATAAGAGACGATCTATATATAAAGTGAGTTTTGAAACAATATCAAGCAGGACAGCTATCACAGAGCCAAAAAAATTACCCAGTGTATTTTCAAGAGACTCAAGATAATTTCATTTAATTCTATGCCATATCAGAAAGGAAAAATAAAAAAAACCCGTGCATGCTCCACAAGAACTGCTAAAACAGTAAAAACCTATGTGCGCTACGACCCAGCAGCTTCTGTCAGTTCAAACAGGCAACTTACTACTATCACTTTCAAATTCGCATGTAACAAGAGCACTTGCTTCTAATTTCAAAGTATGACTGCCATCCTGTGTTCCACTGCTCAATGTGCATTCCCTGTAGTTTCTAATGCCGGTAATTTTTCTGAGGCAGGGTCTCACTCTACTCCACACTGACCTGAATTCACTTTATAACACATGCTGGCCTCAAACTCATGGCAATCCTCCTACCTCAGCCCCCCGAGTGCTGGGATTAAAGATGTGAGCCACAATGTACGATACTATTATTTTTAATTTCGCAGAACAATTGACTTCAAAGTGGTTCACTTAAGAAGCTCTAGTTTTGAAGTACTAAAAAGATTTGGGGGGCTGGAGAGATGGCTTAGCAGTTAAGGCATGTGCCTGCAAAGACAAAGGACGCAGGTTCAATTCCCCAGGACCCACATTAGCCAGGTGCACAAGGGGGTGCATGCATCTGGAGTTCGTTTGCAGTGGCTGGAGGCCCTGGCACACCCATTCTCTCTCACACGTGCGCTCGCTCTCTCTGTCAAATAAATAAATAAAAGATTTTTGGTGTGTGTGCACTTGGTACATGCACTTGTGCATGCAGATGAGTGTGCCCCATATACACACATGTGCAGAGACAAGAGGAAGATGCTGGATATCTTCTATCACTCCTCCTCATTGCTCTAGAGCAGAGTCTCTGCTCCCTCTTTCTCAATTAGACTGGTTGATGGAGAGCTCCACCAATCTTATGCACACCGCAGCAGAGGTTACAGGTAGGTGCGGCCAAACCTGGATTTTTACATGTGTGATAGAGATTGATCTCAGGCCCTCCTGTTTACCAAGTGCTTGTACCCACTGAGCAGCTCTCTGGCCCCATTTAAAAAATGTGTTTGGGAGCTGGAGAGATGGTTTAGCAGTTAAGGCATTTGCCTACAAAGCCAGAGGACCTAGGTTCAACTCCCCAAGACCCACATAAGCCAGATGCACAAGGGCACACATGCATCTAGAGTTCGTTTGCAGTGGCTGGAGGCCCTGGCACACCCATATCCTCCCCTCCCTCTCTCCCCCTGCCTATTTCTGTATATCTGTCTCAAATAAATAAAAATAAAATAATTTGAAATGTGTTTTGAAGGTTTGATTCATGAAAATTAAAGGCAGAAGAGACTTTCAAATCTTCAATGATACTACAAGGCAATTATGACTCCTAACATTGTGTTTGCTTTACACAAGGTAATATCTGTAACAAGTTTGAAAGCAAATTAACATTTTTACGAGGGCACAGATTTAAACTTTCCTCATTATATTAACAATAATACAATATAAGGTTTTAAAAGTTGTAAGTCAATTTGATAGCTCACAATTGGAAGTAGCATTCAGGTCCTCAAGTATATTTGGCTTGTTTTTCAGGCAACATACACAGAGAGAGACATTACACACACAGAGAGAGAGAGAGAGAGAGAAAGACACACACACACACACACACACACACACACACACACACGCATTGTGGGGGGGGAATGGGGGGTGATGCATACAAAGAGAGACAAAAGAAAGCTGTTGCCAAAAGGAATTTGTAAAGAGAGATTTTTTTTTCCAGTGACAGGTTTTTAGTCTAGTAATACAACCTTCACATTAGAGAGGTATTCAATTCCCCTAAAACTTTCTTGAAGTTTACAATTGTAAAAATTAGGGGAAAAAGTTGACTTTGCCCAAAGATAGCAATCAAATAAGATTTATATGCAAGTACAGATATTACGTAGCATAAACATTAGAAGCATCACAGGAAGGGCTGGGGAGATGACTCAGCAGTTGTGGGCCTTGAAGGCACCTGAGACCACCCAAGTTCTAAGACAAGGAAGGGACTGGGAACCAGGTATAACCTTCAAAGACATGTGATTTAGATAACAAATAAAATCAATATTTTAGGGTCAGCACTTGTAATATTTTTAATTGCCAAATATAAACATCTTGGTAGAAAATTGGTGTCACTCTACTGATCATGAACTTTCTATAAGAACATGGATTTTTCTCTTGATTTCTGAGTCTCCAACCACTCTATGAAAGGTGAGTAAGTGTAGGGTTAGATCTAATAATGTAATTTTTGATTAAAGAGAAGGAGAAGTTTTGCTAAATATCCCTCATAAGTTTGAGACATAAAATGGGCCTCGGCTGCTGCTCAGCCTTTGGCTAAGATCATGGGTCATATCTGTTTTTATTACTTTAATAAAATGAGCCTCAATTTTGAAGACTTCTATATGCAAATAGGGCCAGTTACACAAATTCTACAAATTATCACTGGTAGCTATTCCCATTCTCATAAGATAACTCAGTTCCTTACATGAGTGTGATTCCTATAACATCAGCATGCCTGGAATGTTGAGTATTAGAATGCAGGAACCAGGAGAGATGGCTTAGTGGTTAAGCGCTTGCCTTTAAAGCCTAAGGACCCTGGTTCAAGGCCCAATTCCCCAGGACCCACGTGAGCCAGATCCACAAGGTAGTGCATGCATCTGGAGTTTGTTTGCAGTCACTGGAGACCCTGGCACACCAATTTTCTATCTGCCTCTCCCCCCCGCCTCTCTCTCATTCTCAAATAAATAAATTTAAATTTAAATTGAGCCGGGCATGGTAGTGCACACCTTTAATCCCAGCACTCGGGAGGCAGAGGTAGGAGGATCACCATGATTTCAAGGTCACCCTGAGACTACATAGTGAATTCCAGGTCAGCCTGACATAAAGTGAGACCCTACCTCGAACCCCGCCCCCACAAAAAAAGCTGTCCATGGCCACACATTTCTATAAACCCAGTCCTTAGTCGGGCTGGGGGCAAGGGGTACCTGGGAATCACTGGGGCTCACTGACAGATGGCAGCTCTGAATTAAGGAGCGACTCTGTCTCAAAGTAATGCATGAATGAGCCACAAGAGAATGCCTGATGTTTTCCACACCCACGTGCACGGAGCCTATGCTGCACACATGCCATACCACACACATACTCCACACACACACACACACACACACACACACACACACGCCAGAAAAGAAAAAAAGAGAGAGAGAGTACCACAGTAAAATTCCATAGCAGGCACAGGTATTTGAGCACTTCATTAATATACCATTTACACTAAGCCTTTGTCGTGGCAAGGCATGTTCCCCTTGAGTCCAGCACTAAGAACTATGTTGACATTTCCCTGTCATTCTTCCCGTGTGGAAGAGGAAACTTACCTGCACCATCTTCCTATATTAGCTTCAGTGATGAGAAAAGACAAAGACCAAATTCACTAAACATGGAAATCTATTGTCCTCAGAGGCACAGGAGTACCATCTAATCTGCCTGCTTAGGATATTTAATCTCCTGCTTTATAATCAAGTATAATCAAGTACATCACTTTCACCTACGTGGGGAGTGAGTTGCTGGGATCAGAACCAGAGGCAGGAGCATGCTAGGCAAGTGCTCTCTCTACCACCAAGTTGCACAGGAGCCTATTGTAACTTTTGACCCTTCATTATCCAAGTCCTCCAGAAAGTAAATAATGAAATGCCAACCTACTGCATGCCTTGGGTAACAATTCTGTGTTTTTGTTTTTGTTTTTGTTTTTTGCGGTAGGGTCTTGCTGTAGCCCAGGCTGACCTGCAATTCACTGTGTGTCTCAGAGTGGTCTTGAATTTATGGCAATCTTCCTACCTCTGCCTTCCAAGTGCTGGGATTAAAGGTGTGCACCACCTAGCCTGGCTAAAAAAACTTGTTTGTTAAGAAAGGTGGAGGGGAGGAGTGAGGTTGGGAAAAGAGGGAGAGAAAAGAAGGAAGGAAGGAAGGGAGGGAGGGAGGGAGGGAAAGAAAAGAAAGAAGGAAGAGAGAAAAGGGTAGGAAAAAAAGCAGAGGAAGAAAAAGAAAGTGTTTAGCACCTGCTTACAGTTTGGTGTCAATCTAGTCTTAAAATTTGCTGAAGGATCCCTCAAAATGTTTTATTTATATTAGTTATATCTATTAATATTTAATAGACTAAAATTTTAAATTTTAAAAAATATTAATTCAGTTAAATAAGCCCACTACATATTGACTTAATTAATTTTATGAAAAATAGCTATACTTCCCAAAACAAAATAAATGAAGGAAGATAGGACATTTTTGCTTAAGGCCAATTTCCTTAGTGTCTGGCATAATAAAAAGCAGCTGCATTCTCATTTATGTGTCTGCAGTTAATCTGTCAATATTGAGCTTCTGGAAAATTCCACTCTAAACTCATAAGAAAATGAAAAATAGAAAAGACAAAGCCAAGCTATTTTTTTACAAGATCCCCAAAAAGACCTCTGGAACCCCAGAGGCCCCAGGCCCCATTTGGAGTTCAATGCTTTAGAATATGTCTCTCTCACAGCAAAACTGTGAAGGTGTAAAAACACACACTTCACAATTTCACATATTGACAAATGACTCTTCAAAGTGGTCGCAGGAATTTACACTCCTATGGCAGTGTAATGACAGTTCCTTAAACCCGCATCTTATCAGCTCTTGACACTGTCCTGCAATGCACTTATTGCCAGTGTCAAGGTATGAAATACTGTAATTGTATGATGGGCTCCCCTGATAAAGAATCTGAACCACAGCGTCTTCACATGCTCATTCATAACTAATGACTTCTCTTGCGTTAACACCTGCTTGTATCATTTGGCCATTTTTACCGTTTTCTCATGCAGTGTTACTCTTTGCTGAGTACATGCTTTGTAAATTAATTTCTCCAAGACTGTATTTCATCGTCAGCAAAGCACTCTGAGAGAATTTAATATAATAGTTAAATCAAGCCGGGCATGGTGGCACACGCCTTTAATCCCAACACTTGGGAGGCAGAGGTAGGAGGATCGCTGTGAGTTCAAGGCCACTCTGAGATTCCATAGTGAATTCCAGGTCAGCCTGAGCTAGAGTGAGACCCTACCTCAAAAAAAAAAAAAAAAATGTTAAATCACTGACACTGTGAAGTTGAATTTTGTTTATACTTAGTAGCTATGTAGCAATCGGCAATTTACCCTCTCTAAACTACATATTTGAAATTCAGCAAAGCAGCAGGTTGAGCAGCCCTTACCCAAAAGTTTAAAATTTGAAATCCCAACCTTTTTGAGCATCTTAAAGTTGAAAAGCCAATATTTGTATCCAAATATATGTAATATATTTTTATATACTTGTATATACTTTTTTTTTTTTTTTTTGAGGTAGGGTCTCACTCTAGCCCAAGCTGACCAGAATTAACTATGGAGTCTCAAGGTGGCCTCGAACTCATAGCAATCCTCCTACCTCTGCCTCCCGAATGCTGGGATTAAAGGTGTGTGCCACCACGCCTGGCTTACTTGTATTTACTTTTATCTCAAAAGAAAAGGCAAAATATATAATAGTCACATTAATGTTTTTGTTTTTCAACCTAGTTGATGGGAAAGGATGAGAAAGTTTTATCACAACACGTTACCCTTTAAGCTCCTATGAAAAGTCTCTCAACACAGAAAAGATAACTATTTTTCAGGTGAGCTAACACATTCCACTACAAAGCAATCCCCAAGTTTATTGCTCCTTTATAATAATCCTAAAAAGATATAAATTCATAGTTAATCAACTTTGGCTAAGCTAAAAGAATCCCAATAGTGATAAATTTAAAAATCTCTATCCCTGGAAAGAAAACAACTTTTAAAATGTTTTTTTAAGCCGGGTATGGTGGTGCACGCCTTTAATCCCAGCACTCAGGATGCAGAGGTAGAAGGATGGCCATGAGTTCGAGGCCACCCTGAGACTCCATAGTGAATTCCAGGTCAGCTTGGGCTAGAGTGAGACCCTACCTCAAAACCCCTTCCAAAAAAAATTTGTTTTTTTTTTTAAAAAAAAGAATGTAATATTCTAAACTGGGCCCATATATATCATTACAGCAAGTTATGTATCATGAACTACAGAAGGTTCTAGGGGCAGAAAGATCAGTAAGAAGCATTTCCAATTTTCAAGAACTGTTGATGATACAACAGAAACAGAGTAAGAGCGACAGCAATGACGTTGACCTACTATGTGGTGCCAGGCGTTATATTAGACACTTGTAGCATAGTCTCTACTGGATGAGAGAAGTAACCTTGAATTGCAAAATGAGAGGTGACAGTTATTGGTAGTCACAAGTTCTAGGGCCCAGTCATGACTGAAGGAATGAAGAAAATAAAAAGTTGAGGTGACGGGAAGTATGGAAAACACGCGTCAAAGGAGCAGGCAATTTGCTCTGTAGACCCAGAAGAGCTGAGACAGGAGAAGGGGCAGCCACAGGGGGCAAAGACGGCCCTGTCCCCTGGAGGCAGCCAGGTTTCAGCGAGAGAAGATGATCAGCCTGTCCCAAAAAGCACTCTGATTCCAAGATTTTCTGATAACAACACACACTGAAGAAAGGACAGGTCGGGCAGAAGGAACGTAGAGAAAAACATGAGAAACTGAGTCAAAGAGGAGAAACAGAGCCTTACGGGGCTAGGAGTCAGACACTGATGGATGACTTTGCCGTGATCTGATTTCAACGGAAAACGCTTATTATTTTATTTCCCAGATTTAATGCAAGTGACAAATGGTACAGTGAAAATATGTAACAACTGTCAAGCAAACCTCAAGAACAGAAACGCAGTTACTGAAATCAACTCAATTCAGATGATCAAGGAAAAAGAATGACAGAAAGAAAAAGAATCTGCTCAGTGGGGAAGGTGATGGAGGAAGGGAACATTCCAGCTGCCTGGGGGAAGCATTTAACTCGAAGCAGGGCATGGTGGGTGATACCTGTAGTTCCAGTACTCAGGAGGCTGAGGTAGAAAGGTTGGTGGAGCCCAAGAATTCTAGGCCACAACAATCGCATACATGAATGTTCATAAAATCATTATACATAATAGTCAAGAAGCATAAACAGGAGTGAAGAGATTACTCAGTGGTTACAGGTACTTGCTTGAAAAGCCTGACAGCCAGGATTCAATTCCCCAGTAACCATGTTAAAGCCAGGCCCATAAAGTGATGCACGCAGTGTGTCTGCAGTGGCAAGAGACCCTGGTATACTCATGCCCCCCATTTTTCAAATTAATAAATAAGGGCTGGAGAGGTGGCTCAGCAGTTAAAGGCACTTGCTTGCAAAGTCTGAAGGCCTAGGTTTGATTCCCCAGTACCCACATAAAGCCAGATGCTCAAAGTGATATATATATCTTGAATTTGTTTGCAGGGGCAAGACACTCTCTCTCTCTCTCCCTCTCTCTCTCTCTCTCTCTCTCTCAAATAAATAAATAAAAATTAAAGAAAGCTAAAATAAACCATAAATAAATAATTTTTTAAAATATTCAGAATATACAAATCCATAAAGAAAATAACCTAATTACCTAAGGATGGGAATAAGAGACTTGGGAAGAATAGAAAGTACCTCAGGAAGGCTCAGAATTCCTTTACAGAATAGAAAAAAATATTCTAAAACTAATGGTGACAGTGGTTTCACAATTCTGTGAATATACTAAGAAAAAAACCCTATGAACTGTCACTTCTAATGTATAAACTGAATGGTATGTAAATTACTTCTCAAGCCACATGAATATAAAAAATACCAAGAGATTAGGTGGCGTTCTGCTCTTGTCTACTGTGTAACAAAAGAAGTGTTGGGGGGAAAAAACATTCTCCTCCTAAGCTGAACACAGTCCTTTGCTTCCCTAACGAAGGGAGAGCAGCAGAACTTTTAGGCAATGGCTAAACGACCCTGAGTAGGTTCTATCAGCCCTGGCCAGGCATCCCCACTTCCACCATAGACGTCAGCCTGTCCTGCCTCCTGCCCGCTCTGACACACATTTCATTTTCTCCCAGACTAAAGTATTGGCATTGCCTGTCCAATACACTGGATTTAGCCTCCCGAGTCTTTGAGAACACAGCTTTAGCTACAATCTGAATATGGCCTCTTCATTTCATGTTGGAGAAGAAAAACAGTGAACCCAGGATATGACTGAATGCAAAAGAGGAAATAACAGTAAGCCAGGTGTGGTGGCGCACACCTTTAATCCCAGCACTCGGGAGGCAGAGGTAGGATGATTACCATGAGTTCAAGGCCACCGTGAGATGACAGAGTTAATTCCAGGTCAGCCTGGACCAGAGTAAGGCCCTACCTCAGGAAAAAAAAAAAAAAAAAAGAGGGAATAGTAAACATTTCACTGAAAATATTTCAAGAAAAATGGATGATAAAGCCTAGAAGTGGCATTAAAGTGATTAAAAACACTCTCTGGTGATAAAAAGTGGGAGAGGGACAAAGTTTACAAATGCCTTTGTGTAAAACACCACATGCAAGTTATAATCAAGGTAAAACAGAAGACCAGAAAATGTTCCTATGCCAGGAAACAAGACCAGTGAACTCAGATTGCCTGACAAAAACCATATCAGAGATAAAATACAGGCAATTATTTTATATATGAAGCATGTTTGGCTTAAATATATATGATTCTTGAAACTGTAGGCAGCAAAATTTAATGTGGAACATAAAAAGCTGTCATGATGCTACTTTCTGGAAGACTGTCAAAATATCAAGATGGCGTATCCACTATAAAACTTAGGATAGAATCTACTCACACATATAACAAACCTATATATAGCATGATGCTATAGCAAACTAGGCCAAAGGAAAATGAATCAAGAGAAGTAGAGCACTATATTACTCTAATTACTTAGCAAGTTGGAATTTTAAGGTGGTAGTTATCATTTTACATAAATTCATTTTATAAAAAAAAATCTAACTTATGTCACCAACATGAAGTGTCAAATCCCAAGTGTCTATGAAAGCATATCGTATAGTATGACAATTACTGGTAAAGGCCTAAACTGCAGCAGACCCCATTACCCTTGAGGATATATGGCCTACAGTGGATGCTTAAAACTGGGGGAAGCACAAAACACTATGAAAATTATGGCTTCAGTCAGACAATTTGTCCCCATGGACACAACAGTGGCACCTAAGTTATGGGGGTAATCAACTGTCCTCTGACTGGTTATGAGACTCTCAGAGGAAGGAAAATCATGCCTAGTACTGAGAACTGAGACAAAAGCCTATGGCTTGGAAGGTCATAGACCCCCAGAGGGAAGCTTCCATTGTCCTTTGGCTAAATGGAGATGTTATGTTCACAAAAAGGTCTTTTTTATATATAAATATTTTATTTCTAGTTATGTATTTGAGAGAGAGATGCAGAAATAGGCAGGGAGAAAGAGAGAGAGAGAGAGAATGGGCACACCAGGGCCTCCAGATACTGCAGACGAACTCCAGATGCGTGCGTCCCCTTGTGCATCTGGCTTACATGGGTCCTGGGGAATCGAACCAGAATACTTTGGCTGTGCAGGCAAGCACCTTAACTGCTAAGCCATCTCTCCAGCCCCTGTCCATGAAAAAGTCTTGTGAGTGTATATGTTTATTTATCCTTTTGATTAATCCTGATCTCACTTTTGGTTAGAGAACCTTCTTTTTACAGATGGCAGCAAAATCCTCTCACTTTCATCTCCTGACTACTAGCAATACAGCACCAAAAATAAAGATTATTTATCACAAGCACGTAGGTACCACACAGTGGAGCTAATAACCAAGTTGGCTACTACGTGACTAATGGGTAGTGGGTGGCATATGTACCCTGGAGACAGTGCATAAAGGAGACAGAGCAGCACAGGGTGAATGAAGTTTAAACATTCTACTAAGAAAATCATGAAGTTTAAATCTTATGAATAAATCGTTTCATGATATTTCTGTTTAATAGTCTTAGGCCTTGGTTGACTGGAGTAACTAAAACTGCTGAAGGCAAAACCATATGTAATAAATAACTACTAACTTATCAAGGAATAAGAGGCATCAAAAATATCTCAACATTACAGGCCATTGCCGAGGCTCTTGGTTTCCCACCAGGAATAGATTGTCAGACCCTATTGCTGAAGACTCCACATACTTGGGCTGCAAGGTCACTGAGAAATCCTGCTGGAACTGAGCTGATAACCTTCTCCATGTAAACCAGCTGACAAAAAACTGAAACAGCCACACTGCATGCAGCTCAGTGGGAGAGAGAGAAATCACCAGTGACAATAACCAACAGTGGACACTGCAAGCCATAGGTTTGACCAGCCAGGCCAAATGAACCAATGGGTGCAATAGTGGCACGTCAGAATGGTAGAAACCAACTGCCCTCTAATTGAACTGGAGGCCAGCTCCATGGGAGGGAATAAATCCCTGATACTGAAAACATACAATAGGGGTAGTCATGAGCCCTAGGGGTGTACTCTGCTGCTGTCTGGCTAAATGTATATACTATGCTCATCAAACTGCCCAGTGAGCACTTGTCTTAATGTTCATACCCATATATTAATGCTACTCTCACTTTTGGCTAGAGAACCTTCTTTTTTCAGATGGCCTTGGGATGACTCAGAAGGCACCATGGTGTTGAGAAGAAGTGACAGAGGAGTGCTCAGCTCTGCAATATCTCTATCACACCTTCCAAGACTCAGGGTCCATTGCGGAAGAGGCAGTGGAAAGAATGTAAGAGCCAAAGGAAGTGCAGGACTCCTTACAACGTGCTGCTGCAGACACAAATGGCCTGGATATCCATGACCTCACAGTGCATGAAACTACCTGCACAAGACCAGCATAACAGGAGGAAAAAATGATGGCATCAAAACAGAAGAGAGACTAGTTGGAAAGAAAAAGAGATTCATTGAGGGGGAAATCAGGAAAGAGGAAAGGGAGAGTGGTGGGAGGGAACTATGATCATGGTATATTGTTTATATGCATGGAAATTGTCAATAATTTTTTTTAATACTTGAACTAATATAAAACAGATATAAAGATATTCTCCCTAATGCAAAAAAAAAAAAAAAACCCATGACCAAAGAAAAGACAAACACAAATAAAGGCCAAAGTTAGTTAAGAAGTTATTAAAAAGTTAGGCATGGGGGCTGGAGAGATGGCTTAGCGGTTAGGCGCTTGCCTGTGAAGCCTAAGGACCCCGGTTCGAGGCTTGCTTCCCCAGGTCCCACGTTAGCCAGATGCACAAGGGAGTGCATGCATCTGGAGTTCGTTTGCAGAGGCTGGAAGCCCTGGCGCGCCCATTCTCTCTCTCTCCCTCCATCTGTCTTTCTCTCTGTGTCTGTCGCTCTCAAATAAATAAATAAAAATTAAAAAAAAAAAGTTAGGCATGGTGGAACACACCTTCAATGCCAGCATGTGGGAGGCAGGAAGATTGCTGTGAGTTTGAGGCCAATGTGAGACTAAACAGTAAATTCCAGGTCAGCCTGGCCTATAGTGAGACCCTACCTCAAAAAAAAAAAAAAAAAAAAAAGGAAAGAAATCATAAAGAAAATGTAAGGCGATGGCTCAGTGGGTAAGAGCACCTGCTGTGTAAACATAAAGACCTGAATTCAATCCCCAGCACCCATAGAAAACTAGACATAGAAGCCAGGCGTGGTGGCGCACACCTTTAATCCCAGTACTCAGGAGGCAGAGGTAGGAGGATCGCTGTGAGTTCAAGGCCACCCTGAGACTACATAGAGAATTCCAGGTCAGCCTGAGCTAGAGTGAGAGCCTGCCTTGGAAAACCAAAAAATAAATAAATAAAAATAAATTCTAGACATAGCCAGGTATACCTGTAACCCCAGCACTGTGGAAGATCACTGAGGACCACTTAGGCTTCCTGGACGGCCAGCCTAGGCACCACAGCAAGCTCCAGGTTCAGTGAGACACCCTGCCTCATGATGCAAAAGAGCAATACAGAAGGACATCTGTCGTCCTCCTCTGCCCTATGCCCACATGCCCACGGGACGCATGCGTCTACACAGCACACACCATCATACTGCGTCACACATACGACATACAAAAGACATTGACCAAAACTGTTCATAAATGCTCTCAGGACAACAGACGTTAATCGTTTGCTGTTTTCTTAATAACTTGTTAGTCCTAAAAACTTTACACTGATTTTTAAGGTCACATTTTCTCCTCAATGGAGCAATTTTGAGATCAAAGAAATGGATGAAAATATAAAATGCTTTGGAAATGTGTTTTACAGTGAATTTTTCTAAGTGCATCTGTCTTTCTCAAAAGACAGATGCCATAAAGTCTGGCATCCTTGAAAACTGAAACTTGGTTTTGGGTTTTTTTTTTTTTTTTTTTTTTTTTTGGTCTTTTTAGAGGCAGGGTCTCACTCTAGTTCAGGCTGACCTGGAATTCACTATGTAGTCTCAGGGTGACCTCAAATTCATGGTGATCCTCCTTCCTCCTACCTCTGCCTCGCGAGTGCTGGGATTAAAGGCATGAGCCATCACGTCCGGTTGAATATTGAAACTTTTACTATAACCCAAACTAAGTCATAGTTAAGCTTCCCTCCATGGTTGGCAATTTCCCTAAATCATACCTGGTAGCTGACTTATGTAGTCTTTATCTTATACTCTTTATCAAAAGATGGGTTCATGTCTTTGCTTGTTTTTTTTTCCAGTACCTGGTATATGGCCAGAAATCAGCAGGTGATCAGTAAATATTCAGTGAATGGATGGATGATTCATAGTTCAGTCCAATGATACCCTCTGTAAGAACATAGAGCTTTTTTATTTTTATTTTAATTTATTTATTTGAGGGCGGCAGGCAGACAGAGAAAGAGGCAAAGAGAGAGAGAATAGGCACACAAGGGCCTCCAATCCACTGCAAACAAACTACCGATGCATGCGCCACCTTGTGCATCTGGCTTATGTGGATACTGTGGAATCAAGCCTGGAACCAGTGTTGTTAGGTTTCACAGGCAAGCACTTAACCAAAAAGCCATCTCTCCATCCTGAACATATAGCTTTATATAAAGAAAATAATGTCTACCCTCACAGCATACCCTCATTCCTCACTGAGTACCTTGCAAATGAATCATCAGCAGACATAGAAGAAAATGGCAAAACGTAGGCTGGAGAGAGCTCAGTAGTTAAAGACACTTGTTTACAAAGCATGCAGGCCCAGGTTCAATTCTCTGGTGCCCAGATGCACAACATGGTGCATGCATCTGGAGTTCATTTACAGTGGCAAGAAGCCCTGTACACACACACACGCGCGCGCGTCCACACACACACACACACACACACACACACACACACACACACACATTCTCTTTCTCTCTATCTCTTAAAAAAAATAGCAAAACTTGGTGCTCCCACTATCAGCTAAATGAAATAGCATTATCAAACAGTATTCCCGGATCCTTAAAGGACAAAAGTCATGCAAGTGAAAGGTTACCTAAGAGATCATCATTCAATTCAGTCCCCAAAAGCCCCCGTATATACATCCTAGCCTTTGGCCCACAGCCACTGGGGTTAAGCATCTCACACCACACATCTATTCCTTGCCCTCCCCTTCCCCACCCCGTGCTTCTGCTTCGCAAAAGTACCAGAATCAACACACAATCTCTTGGAGCAAAACCTGCCCTTTGTCTAAGCCACAGTAGGTTTCAACCCCTATGTTCTTCTTTCCCAACCTTGTACATTACAAGTTTACTAACTTTTACTCCACTCTTAACATCTACAAAACATAAAGAAAAAAAGTGAAAGCTACAGGAGGAAAAAAATTATGGCCAAAGGAAAGATAAAAGCATCAAACAGAATTAAATGATGTGGAGCCAAGCAGCACTCAGGAGGCAGAGGTAGGAGGATCAACATGAGTTCGAGGCCACCCTGAGACTACATAGTGAATTCCAGGTAAGCCTGAGCTAGAGTGTGATCCTACCTCGAAAAACCAATTAAAAAAAAAAATAAATGATGAGGAACAGGGGCTGGAGAGATGGCTTAGCGGTTAAGTGCTTGCCTGTGAAGCCTAAGGACCCTGGTTCAAGGCTCGATTCCCCAGGACCCACATTAGCCAGATGTACAAGGGGGCGCACATATCTGGAATTCGTCTGCAGTGGCTGGAAGCCCTGGCACGCCCATTCTCTCTCTCTCTCTCTGCCTCTTTGTCTGTCGCTCTCAAATAAATAAATAGAGGGCTGGAGAGATGGCTTAGCGGTTAAGCTCTTGCCTGTGAAGCCTAAGGACCCCGGTTCGAGGCTCGGTTCCCCAGGTCCCACGTTAACCAGATGCACAAGGGGGCGCACACGTCTGGAGTTCGTTTGCAGAGGCTTGAAGCCCTGGCGCGCCCATTCTCTCTCTCTCCCTCTATCTGTCTTTCTCTCTGTGTCTGCTGCTCTCAAATAAATAAATAAATAATTAAAAATAAATAAATAAATAAATAGAAATAAACCAAAAAACAATTTTTTTAAATGATATGTAACAGTGGGTATGAGTCATATCGGAAGTGAACACACGGAGATGGAGATGAGCATAGGCAGTGAGTAGGAAAGCCTGGTGAAAAGGGATACCAAAATACATTATACAGACATATGAAAACTGTCAATAAACATATGCCTGGCTTTCACTATGTATGTATGCCAAAAAAAAACTCTGTTTCCTTCTGGATGAGACAGAAAATAAAGCCTATCTGTTTTGGAGCAACATTATAATATGGAACCCGATAAATAATTAACCTTTACGTGTCTTTCTTCTCTCAAGCTAAATAATGTATTCTTTATCTTTCTCCCAGGTTAGGTCTCATAACATTCTACATTCCATTTTAGGTATAAGTTGAAATTTAATTTATAAAAAAAATCACTCCCACAATGCTCTACAAAAAGATGAATATTAAAAAGATATAACTAATGAGCAAGATAAGACTCTTCTTAAAATAGAAATTACATATATGCCTGTGTATGCATCTATCAATAACAGTATTAATTACTGTCCTTAATAAGCCTTGGTTTGAAAGAGAAATGATGTAATGAAAAACATACTTTAAAAGCTCAGTAATAAAAGGCTAAAGAGCTCATTCATCCTCCTGTTTATTACCTGTCAAAGAACATAATTTATAGTAGTTGTATAAAGCTGATTTCTTCCACCTTCAAATTATTTCACCCATGGGATATTAAATAATACTGCCCATGACACAGGATGATAAAAACCTGACCAAATTTCTAATTAAAAAAATAATAATAACTGGGCTGGAGAGATGGCTTAGAGGTTAAGGCACATGCCTGTGCAGCCTAAGGACCCAGGTTCGATTCTCCAGGTCCCACGTAAGCCAGTTCGTTTGCAGTGGCTAGGGCCCTGGTGTGCCCATTTTCTCCCTCCCTCCCTCCCTCTCTCTCTCCCTTTCTCTCTCTCTCACTGTCTCTCTCTTGATCTCTCTCTCTCCAAAATAAATAATAATATTTTAAAAAGAAGCTTTCATAGGCTACGGACATGGCTCAGTGTGTAAAGTGTTCACTGCTCAAGCCTAAGTAATCACGTTCAAGCTTCAGATCCTGTGTCTAAAAGAGAAAAAAAAAAAAAAAGCCAGGAGACTGTGGGCTTTGCAATGCCAGTCCTCTGAAGGCGAAGTGGGGGGCAGAGGCAGGAGACTTTCCTGGCAGCCTGATGAGCAATGACAGTAACACAGCCAGCAAGAGGGAAACGTTGCCTTAAACAAGTTGGAACAGCAAAGGCCAAGCCAAAAAGTTGTTCTCTGACCTCCACAGGCACAAAGGGCATGTGTGCCCACATTCACGCACACCTATATACATGTGTACACACACCCAAAAAAACCCCCCATTCATTCACATATTTTTAGAGTAAATAATTAAGATTCTGGAAGATGAAGCTTTAAGCATTTTCTGTCTAGACATTTTATTGAATAAAATTGTACAAGACTCAGTTTTTCTTGTATGCTTAATACTGAAAATTTTTTATTTCTCTAGAATGTCTTTCAGGTTAAATCTAACAGATAAATGGTTTAAACTCCATGCTAACAGCAGAATACTTAAGATTTCCAAATTGACCTAAGTGAATGAGAAGCAAGCACCTAACATTTTAATGAACCACACATTACAAACTCCCTTTAAAACTCACACAGCATACAAGCCTTAAAGCATTTACATTTTAAAAATCATGTTATAACAGAAAGAGCTTATGCCTTAGTACATTTCTGTTTCCACTTCAAATCCTTGCAAACACTTAAGTCATGTTCCGCAGAGAGTGGAACTAGCCTCTGGTACTTGTAATAAACACTAGAGGGCTGAAAAGGTAGCTTAGCAGTTAAAAGGCGATTGCCTGCAAAGCCAAAGGATCCCGGTTCGACTCTCCAGGACCCACATAAGCCAGATGCACAAGGAGGCGCATGCATTTGGAGTTCATTTGCAATGGCTGGAGGCCCTATCGTGCCCATTCTCTCTCTCTCTCAAATAAATAAAGTTCTTTTAAAAATTAAAAATATTTTTAAAAAACACTAGAAATGTTATGTATAGGGTTTTTTAAAATTGATTTGCAAGCAGAGATGGGGGAAAGAAAAGGAGAGGAGAACGAGAGACAGAATAGGGGGGCCAGGCCTCTTGTCACTGTAAACAAACTCCAGATGCACATGGCACTTTGTCCATCTGGCTTCACGTGAGTACTGGGGAACCAAATCCAGGCCAGCAGGCTTTGCAAGCAAACACCTTTGACTGTTGAGCTATCTCCTTAGCCTGTAATTATGTTTTTCGTAACTGAAACAAAAGGAAAAGAGCAACCTAAGTAAAAGAACTCAACGTAGAGTCCTGTACAATGACCATGTCCTTCCTAAAAATATGGAATACTGGCAATGAACAAGAACGAAAATGGACATAAACCAGCAGCTATGGGAACTAAGTAGAACAGTGTTTTGCAAGCACTCTCTTGTGCAACCTATTTGTTTGTTTTGGGTTTGGTTTGGTTTGGTTTTTCAAGGTAGGGTCTCACTCTAGCTCAAGCTGACCTGGGATTCACTATGTAGTCTCAGGGTGGCCTGGAACTCACAGCGATCCTCCTGCCTCTGCGCCACCACGCCCAGCTGGTTGGTTGTTTACGAGGCAGGGTCCCACTGTAGCCCAGGCTGACCCAGGACTCACTTTGTAGCCCAGGGCTGTCCCTTGAACTCAAGTGATCACCCTACCTCAGCCACCCCCCTGAGGGTTGGTACTAAAGGCTGTGCCACCACACGCAGCAAGGCAAGCTATTAAAAACACAGATTCTCACTTTTCTGCATTTGTATCAAGCTCTAGGTGACACCAATGTCAACTGTCCATGGACCATCCTTTGAGCAGTGGCTAAGGACCACTGGTGAGGGTTACTGGCTTTCTAAAAGAAAGAAAGTACTTACCAGGGAAACTTTCATAGGTGGTAAAAGCATGAACTAGCTATGAGCTTACGATAGGTGCTATGGGACAAGGAAAAGTATATGAGGGGTTGGGGAGACAGCTCTACGGTTCAAGGCACTTGTTTAGAAAGCCTGCCAGCCCCCCTTGAATTCCCTAGTACCCACATGAAGTCAGATGTCCAAAGTGGTGCATGCATCTGGAGTTTGTTTACAGTTGCAAGAGGCCTTGGCACGCCCATTCTCATTCTCTCCTTCCCAAGCTCTTTCTCTCTCCCCCCCTCAAATATATAAATATATTTTAAAGGAGGTAAAGAAAATAGAAGCCTGCTACAGATTCAATGCTGTCATGAACAACCACAATACTAAGTATTCACATTGCAAAGATGAGAAGACACTACAAGCTCATTCATGGCTTGTAGGAATGTAAAAAGGAAGCAATTTGGCAGCTCTTCAAAATGTTAAACATGGAATTATCCTGTGATCCAGCAGATTGGGGATGACAGCTAGTGAGAACAGGTTTTAAGGGAGAAAACATTCTAAAATTGGTGTCAGCAGTACAACTCAATGAATTATATAAAGTAAATGAGTGGAGTGTACAGGATTCAGATATCTCATCAAGGTTTCTTTTCACTAATTTAAAAAATAAAGCATGTGTTCCTTAGAAGTCACTTACTAAGTGGCAGAAGTAGAATTTGAACTCAGGAAGCCTGACTCCACACAATGGAATCCAACACCAGAAAAAATAACTGGAGAACCATCATGATCAGACCACCTTTATAAAGGACTTCATTTCAGTAGCAAACCAGAGCAATGAACTTAAAGTAGCATTTTATTTTCAAAAAGCTAAGTAGGGCTGGAGAGCTGGCTCAGCAGTTAAAAGTGCTTGCAAGGCCTGACAGCCAGGGTTCAATTTCCCAGTAAAGCCAGAGGCATAAAATGACATATGCATTTGGAGTTTGTTTGCAGCAGCAAGAGGCCCTGGCATCCTATGCTTGCTCTCTCTCTCTCTCTCTCTTTGTTTTCATATTTTTTTAAAAATTTATTTATTTATTTATTTGAGAGCGACAGACACAGAGAGAAAGACAGATAGAGGGAGAGAGAGAGAATGGGTGCGCCAGGGCCTCCAGCCACTGCAAACGAACTCCAGACGCGTGCGCCCCCTTGTGCATCTGGCTAACGTGGGACCTGGGGAACCAAGCCTCGAACCGGGGTCCTTAGGCTTCACACGCAAGCGCTTAACCGCTAAGCCATCTCTCCAGCCCTGTTTTCATATTTTTTTAAGATTTATTTCTAATTTATTTATTAACATAGGCAGAGAGAGAGACAGTGAAATGGGCATGCTATGTGGGCACACGAGGGCCTCTAGCCACTACAAATGAACTCCAGATGCATGCGACACCATGTGCATCTGGCTTACATGGGACCTGGAGAATCAAACCTGAGTTCTTGGGCTTCGCAGGTTTGTGCCTTAACCGCTAAGCCATCTCTCCGGCCCTCTCTGTGTGTATTCAAATATATAAAAATATTTTCTAAAAAGATAAATAAAAAGTTAAGTAGAGTAGACAGGTGTGGTGGCACACGCCTTTAATCCCAGCACTTGGGAGGCAGAGGTAGGAGGATTGCCGTGAGTTCGAGGCCACCCTGAGACACCATAGTGAATTCCAGGTCAGCCTGGACTAGAGTGAGACCCTACCTCAGGGGGGGAAAGAAAGCTAAGTAGCATGAGAAAAATATGATATTAGAAAACTTTAAAGAAATAGTTGTTTTCTTTCTAAATGACTTTCTACACTTGGGTGACATCCTATCGTACACACAAAAAGCAGCATCAGCAGCTTTTGGATTCTTCCATTTGAATTCTGTTTTACTTTACTTTCATTTCACAAAGGCAAAAGTCAAGGAAAATCTAAATGGTTAGGATATATCTACCCAGTATCACAATGGAATAAGTAACTAGTATCCTATACGTAAGGAGGGGGCTATAGTAACAGACAAAGAATGAAGAATGGGTGTTTCAGATTGTTCATATTATTTACCCAAAATACTAGAAAATAGGCTGAGTAAATGGTTCAGTAGTTAAAGGTGCTTGCTTGCAAAGCCTACCATGTTAGGCTCTATTCCCCAGCACCCATGTAAAAGGGAAGTCAGATGCACAAAGTGGCACATGTGTCTGAAGTTCATATGCAGTGGCAAGAGGCCCTGGTGTGTGTGTGTGTGTCCCCCAAACTCACACACACATACACACACAAATAAATACAAATGTTTTGGGCTGGAGGGATGCCTTACTGGCTGAGGCGTTTGCCTGCAAAGCCAAAGGACCCTGGTTCAATTCCCTGGCACCCACGTTAGACAGATGTAATAAGGGGGCACACACGTCTGGAGTGTGTTTGTAGTGGCTGGAGGCCCTGGAGCATTTTTTTTTCTCTCTCTCTCAATCTCTCTCTCGTTCTCAATCTTGTCTCCCTCCCTCTGTGTGGGGGGGAGTGGAGGGGGGGTGGTTTGATTCAGGTGTCCCCCATAAACTTAGGTGTTCTGAATGCTAGGTTCCCAGATGATGGAGATTTGGGAAGTAAGGCCTCCTGGAGCCAGTGTATTGTTGGGGCTTATGTGTATTATAGCCAATTTCCCCTTGCCAGCGTTTGGCACATTCACCTGCTCCTGTTGTCCACCTGATGTTGGCCAGAGGGTGATGTCCACCCTCTGCTCATGCCATCATTTTCCCTGCCATCATGGAGATTCCCCCTTGAGCCTATTAGGCAAAATAAACCTCTTTTTTTTCCCACAGTCTTCTCTTGGTTGGGTGATTTCTACCAGCAATATGAACCTGACTGTCACACACACTTTCTCTCTCTCTTTCTCTCCCTCTTTCTCTGTCAAATAAATAAATACATAAAAATAAAATAAAATATTTAAATACAAATGTTTTAAATATATTTTAATATATTTATTTATTATTTTTATTTATTTATTTTGAGAGAGAAAGAAAGAATGGGCACACGAGGGCCTCTAGCCACTACAATCGAACTCCAGACGTATGTGCTACCTTGTGCATCTGGCTTATGTGGGCAACTAGGGAACTGAACCTGGGTCTTTAGGTTTCACAGACAAGTGCCTTAACTTAACCACTAAGCCATCTCTCCAGCTCAATACAAATGTTTTAAAAATCAAATAAAATGCTAGAAAATAATATCACTCTAACACATACAACATGGGCATGTGATGCCTATAGCTGCTAAGATTATCCACCTGCAGCACCTCTGAATCTGAGTAAGCCCTGGTTTCCCTGGAGAACGGCATCCGACAGTGCTCAATGGAGAGCTGTCTCCTAGAGCTGTCTCCATTGCCAAGAGAAGTTGAATCCCACCGTACACAAAACGGACCATACAGGCAGGACACCCAATGGAAGGAATAAACACACGCAGGGCCCTGTGACACTTAAGGAACTAGGCTGTGCCAAAGCTGGGTCTCTATTAGTCCTTTCAGTTTGGGAATCCAGCTTTGGATTTCACTGGAACCCAGACTTCACTCAGAGGTCAGACTATTCCTGAGCAAGGAATCAAGCAAGGCTGTGAAGTCAACATCCCCCTGTTCCTGTGAAGAAACTGAACCATAAGTATAGTGAAAATGAACTCATAAATTTAGTCATGTTTTATTTACTACACAAGACAGGCAATTTAGTCACTTGTCACATAGATCCACCTTGGAGATTGAGGCTTAAAGCCAGGAAAAGGGTTCTAACTCCATCCATTTTGAAACATACCACTACATCTGTACTACTACACTGAGCAACCAATCAAGGAACAAACATCGCAGATCTTAAAATATAACTCTTTGGAATGCCATAGACTCTAAGTATATTAATGTATATGTCCATGAACATAATCAAAGTCCAAGCGCAGAAATATGCCTTTCTACCCTGTCCCTGAAATGTTTCAATACTCCAGAACAGCAACCTCAGTGCAGACA
The DNA here is from genome assembly GCF_020740685.1 of Jaculus jaculus. NCBI lineage: Eukaryota > Metazoa > Chordata > Mammalia > Rodentia > Dipodidae > Jaculus > Jaculus jaculus. The sequence goes on from NC_059102.1 coordinate 323,600,014, forward strand.
ATCATTCACACAGTCCTATGGGGAAACGCTTTATTTTCCTATTTCCCTTCAGCCTGAGACAAATTGACTCGTTTCAAAGAGTCATTTGAATTGCCCTAAGGGTTCTCTAGAAGTAAATAGGGCCAAATCAGTGGCTGTCAGCTACCTCTGAAAAGTGAGTCATCATCTACACAAACGGATTAGGTGCCGCCACTAGCCCACAGGGAGGGGGACGGGGATGGGCACAGCAAACACCGCCTCTATGTTCTGCCACACCTGAAAAATGAAAGCCTAACATCACACACCAGGAGCGCCATCCAGCCAGGTTCAAGAGCAGGTAGTAGTGGCTTGTAAAATCAGATTTAAGACATCAAGGTAAGTATGACAGCTAATCATAGTCAGCTTCACTGTATATAGAATCACCATGATATAACACAATTCTCAACAATAGTCAGAGTGTGTGTGTGTGTGTGTGTTTCCAGAGAGGTTTACCTGAAGAAGGAAGATCCACCCTGAATGAAGATGGCACCATTCCATGGGCTGGGGTCCCAGACTGAATAAAAAGGAGCTGAGCACCAACATTTATCTCTCTCTGCTTCCTGACCATGAATGAGATGTGACAAGCTGGTCAGGTATTTTGCCACAGCAATGTAAAGTGGTGTGAGGCAATCCACCAAGAGAAACAACAACGTTGACAGAAAAACCTTAGCTAGAGTAATTTGTGGAAGTAACTTTCTGTGTCACACCATAGACAGGCCATAGGACAGACTGCAAAACAAGAGACTCAGAAAATACCTCATTTGCCTCAAGACTGAGAGGAAAGCAGCTGTGGTTTGTACATAAGTAACTGATATTACTTCTGCAAACTGGGCTGCACAGATATTCTTCAACATGCCTCCCTCTCTCTCTAAATCATATGCTCTTCAAGAATTTTCTTTTTATAGTCTCAGTTATTTTTTTATTCAGGTATAACCGGTTAAATATGAAAGCATGAAGCTGTCTGACAATCTGTTTCCAAAATGGATCATCAGGAAACTTCTAAATTAAAACTGGTGGGACATCAGTGTACGTGAGCATTCCACTTCCTGAAAGTTACACTAACTCTGGACACCTTCACTTGAACACAAAAATAAAAAACACTATTATTCAACTTCATGTTATTCTAATATTTACAGAAGCGACCAACTTTTACATTCTCAGTAAGTTTTAAAACTATGAGCCGGGTGTGGTGGCGCACGCCTTTAATCCCAGCACCCGGGAGGCAGAGGTAGGAGGATGGCTATGAGCTCAAGGCCGCCCTGAGACTACATAGTGAATTCCAGGTCAATCCGGCCTAGAGAAAGACCCTACCTTGAAAAAAATATATATGCATAACCAAGTAACCAAACACTATTTCCTTATCAAATGTGGCGAAGACAAGGTAAATGGTGTAACACTGTGATTTCAAATTTGTACAGATTATTTAAAATCTTTATAAATTATACTGGGGGGGCAGTATATGATTCCTTATAAACCTATCAAAAGCTACATATTTAAGATATATAATCCTGGGCTGGAGAAACAGATCAGTGGTTAAGGAGCTTGCCTGCAAAGCCTAACCATTAGAGTTCAATTCCCCAGTACCCACGTACAGCCAGATGCATAAAGTGGTACAGGCACCTGGAGTTTGTTTTCAGGGGCTAGAGGCCTTGGAGTGCCCATTCATACATTCATATTCTCTCTCCTCCCTCTCTCTCTCTCTCTCTCTCTCTCTCTCTTTCTCTCTCCCCCAGGCACATGGCGCACACCTTTAATCCCAGCACCCAGGAAGTAGAAGGAAGATCACTGTGAGTTCAAGGCCACCTTGAGATTACATAGTGAATTCCAGGTCACCCTGGGCTAAAGTGAGACCTTACCTCAAAGAATAATTAAATAAATAAATAAGATAGGGAGCTGGGAATATGGCTCAGCAGTTAAGGCACTTTCCTACAAAGCCAAAGGACCTAGCTTCAATTCCCCAGGACCCACGTAGGCCAGATGCACAAGGCAGCACATGCGTCTGGAGTTCATTTGCAATAGCTAGAGGCCCTGGCATGCCCATTCTCTCTCTCTCTGCTTCTCTCTCTCAAATAAATAAAAATTAAATTAAAAAGATATATAATCCTGGGCTGGAGGGATGGCTTAGCAATTAAGGCGCTTCCCTGCAAAGCCTAAGGATCCAGATTTGATTCTCCAGATCTCACGTAAGCCAGATGCACATGATAGTGCATGCATCTGGAGTTCATTTGCAGTGACTAGAGGCTCTGGCACACCCGTTCTCTCTCTCTCTCCTTCTCTCTCTATCTAATAAATAAAATAAAATAAAATAATTTTAAAAAGATCTTTAAAAAAAGAAAAAGATATACAATCCTTAAAATGCTTAACTGCTAGGTGACTAATTTCGAGATACTGTCATTGATTTCAGCGTTCATTCATTCATTTATCCCTTTACAATCATTTATCAAGCCATGATAGGCAGCAAGAGATAAGGACAGAACAAACAGAAAGAGTCTGCTTCAAAACCAATCTAGCAAGAAAATAAATTTATAAGAAACTTCAACAGTATATTAGGTGCTTTTTACAAATACTCTTTGCAGATAAACCCATAACCACTTGCTTGTAAACCTTTTTTTTTTTTTTTAACTGTAGAGGTTAGGACTGTGGATCAATGGCTCAGTGGTAGAGTGCTTGCCCACCAAGAGCAAGGCTATGAGTTCAAGACCAGCCTGAGAGTACATAGTGAATGCCAGGTGAGCCGGGGCTAGAACAAGACCCTACCTAAAATAAAAGTGTTCAAGGGGTTAGAGAGATGGCTGAGTGGTTAAGACACCTGTCTGCAAAGCCAGGGCTTGACTCCCCAATACCCACGTAAAGCAGGATGCACAACATGGTGGAGTTTATTTATAGCAGGTAGAGGCCCTGACACTCTCATTCACTTCTCTCTCTCTCTCTCTCTCTCTCTCTCATATTCTCCTTTCTTCTCTTCTCTCTCTCTCTCCCTTGCAAATAAGTGAATAAATATATTTTTTAAAGTGTTCCTGGAGTATGGTGTGGTAATTTCTTCCCAGACTGTCTGTGCCCTTCGCAGAACTTCCAGCAGAGCCATGTGGGGCCAGGGCATCTCGAGATTCAGGGCCTCTGTGGTACGTGGAGGCTCCCATGAGGAGGGCCTAAGGAGGACTGTCCTTTTCATAAAATAAGTGGTGGTTACTGGCTATGACATGCTGAAGAAATAAGAATGCTTTAATTCATCCACTTAACAGATGGGAAGAATGCTCATATGCAAGATACGCTTGCAAATAAAGTAATGAATAAAAAAGTGTTCAAGATGGTAGAATATAAACACAGTCCCCAAAGATGCACATTTCCTTACATTACTTTGATGACCATTTTCAAAGCAAGGCTTTCTTTGAAAGCGGAAAGAAAATTTCTAGATACTCAAGGCAAGTGATTCAAGTGAATAACATTAATGCTAAACTCTAAAAACTATAGTATATAATGTTGATACAAAGTTGAAAATATTCTAGTAACGATGCTTATAAATCTGGTACTTCAATCTAGGCATTTTAGGATTATCCGTGATGCATTTTATTCTCAGATAAAAATAACTTTTCTAAACAAAATGAACCACTTTCAACCTTTCTTTTTCCAAAAGAATGGTAAAAGGCAGACTTGCAATATTTTTACTGTACTTGGAACATTCGTTCAGTCTACTTGGGATTAATATATCAAACACTGAGTTTAATACCAAAATTGAGATCTTTATTTCTCCTAATAAACAAATTCAAGGTGAAATTTGTTGATCTTACACTTCCCAAATTTATGAAACTCCCTAACACAATGTGAAGCCAAACTGTTCGAAGCAGTTAAACTGTGTCTTGATGAGCTGAGATGATTAACGCCACTGTCTTAAAGAAGATTCCACACGTGAGCACATGGCACCTCTGTGATTTCAGGGCACATATCCCTCTATCCATCACACTAAATGGAAGGGTTAGAGAGGTTAATAGAGACAGAGCGTCTGCAACAGCCTCCTGCATTTCATTCTCAACTCAATATACCCCGATGATCACTGAGCTGTTTGCAGGGTTCTTATGAATCAATGCACCCCTTCACATTCCAGACAGAGATTAGGAAGCACCGTGTGGAGCAATAAAGCTTACCTTTGCAAAACGTCCAAGGGCTGAGCTGATGGCTCAGTCTACAGGAGACTTCATAAACAACTGAAGAGCAGGCACCATTTTAATTAGAAGCTCAAATGGTACCACTAAACACTTACATAAAACCTGAACAAGGACAATAGCCACCTGCAATTTCTAGCCTCCATTTACCATGAAGAGATTTTTCTCTCTATTCAGCTATATAGTCACTAGGGCTATGCGTCCACCCTAAAAGTAATAGTTAATAAGGTAAAAATCATAGAAATGCCAGGCGTGGTGGCGCACACCTTTAATTCCAGCTCGCAAGAGGCAGAGGTAGGAGGATCGCCATGAGTTCGAGGCCACTCTGAGACTTCCCAGTGAATTCCAGGTCAGCCTGGGCTAGAGTGAGACCCTACCTTGAAAAACCAATAATAATAATAATAATAGAAATAAAATTTAAACATAAACACATTCTATCATAGATAGCACTATTAACAGTCAAAAAATGCTGCGGACTGCAAAATGAAGTTCTCTCATTAACTAGACTGAAACCCTATTCCATCCTAATTCTCCACAAAAACTCACTGCTAAAAAAAAAAATAAACAGTGTATTGTAGTGCCAGATACTCTGGGAGATCTCTTGACTCCAGGAGTTCAAGGCCAGCCAGGACAACATACAGACAAGCACTCAAACACTGATAGGGCTGACTGCTCATGAACTGGGGACACCTCATTCCACCTTTGGCTGACTGAGTGATCCTGAGGGATGAGGGGACACCTCGGAGGCTAACGCGCTTGCTTGCAAACCTTCCCAGCCAACTTCACCAAGGCACACCTGTACCTGTACACGCAAACAATAAAAAGAGAAAAGAAATGTGTAAAAAGAATGATGCTGCGATCACAGGTTATTATTCAGTTCAACCCTGACTGGAGGAAAATCACTACAAGTAGAAACACCAAAGACTTAGCTGGTCAGTCATAGCCCGAGCCAGAACATAGGGTCAGAATAACTTCTGATGGAAAGCAACATGCAGGAGCCTTCAGCCCAACATTCCTTTCATTAGCTTTCCCTCACTTAAGAACCTCAGTCCACGCTACATTGGCACATCCTGGGGGCAGCGCCTCACAGCAACCTCATTCATTATATTTCCTCTCCCCACCACCGTCACATAACCCTGACGGTTCTAGTTGGCCCCATGAATAAGCAATGCACAGACTCAAGTGAGAAAACTTCATTTAAACCTTCTAACTAGCCATACGATCTGGGAAAAGTTGCCTACCCTGTCAATGTTCTCTTTTTTTCACTTGCTACATAGAAATAATAGCTTTAAGATGGTTCTAGGAATTTAGGAAACTGTATGCCAGTTCCCTTCTGTTCTCCCTATTTTAAAATCTTTTATTTTTATTTGACAGAGAAAGAGGGAAAGAGAGAATGAGAAAGAATGAATGTGCCAGGGCCTCCAACCACTGCAAATGAACTCCAGACACATGCACCCCCTTTTGCAGCTGGCTAACGTGGGTCCTGGGGAATCAAACCTGGGTCCTTTGTCTTTGCAGGCAAATGCCTTAACCGCTAAGCCATCCCTCTAGCTCCTGTTCTACCTATTTTAAATAAATACTGTATTCCTATATTCCAGGGTTGCTCCTTGGGGGTCCCTTGAGATACCCGTGGTTTATCCTCTGTCCTTGCTGCTTTCAAATGATAGTGAAACTGAAAGTATAAACAATTCCAGGAACATTTAAGTAGCAAACAACAGAATTCAGTGAAATGAAGATGATAAAACACAACTGATGTATGCTGCTCGATAAGACTGTCACATACCAGTGAAAAGGAACTAAAATGACATGCAATAATATTGATGCATCTTAAAGCTGGAAGGAGTTCTCAAAACATCTATGGGACTACGTTAAGCAGTGATGCCATTTTATAGGCACATAATGTGAGAATACACACATATGTTGTTGCATACCCATAGCTGTGATTAAAACTAAGCCCTGCTTTACACAAGGACACACCAAACACAACCGACCCACTGTTGTTCTAATGCTGCGGTTTTTAAAATAAAGTCAGCCAACATATGTAACCCTTCATTTACCTACCTTGAATTCAATTCCCACTGGTGGCCAGAACAATGGGAAAATGTCTGCTTTTTGTTACACAAGCATTACACACGCGCCATGGCGACCACAGCTGTTGGGGTCAACGCCGTCACAGCAGTTGCACAGGGTCAGCAATTTAGTTCCTGCCTCGTGCTGAGGCCGGGCTCCAGGGCCCATCTGTGCTGACTTCGGACTGAAGGGAATAAATTTCCTCCAGCCTGAAAACTAAACATATGCTGCAATAATTAAAGGTTCCTTGAGCCAGTACGGCAGGAGCAAGGGTGCAAAGAATGAGGACCTGTGAGCGCACCACAGGATTTCACATGGGGCATCAATCCATCCACCTGCTACACTAAGGATGCTTCTGATGAGCCTCTTGGTCCAAACAGGCAGAAGCAGGTACCAACCCCGAAGGACATGAGATACCTGTACCTTCAAGCAGGCCTGGGTCCTGTTCTGGGGCCGAGTGGGGAGTCTTACAAGTCACGAGACAACGCAGCCTTCAGGGAGCCCCCAAGCACATTCCCTCTGTGTCCTCTACACGTGGCAAACACCTTGGGGCTGTGTGCTAGACACACTTGGCTATTCACACTAAAGCAAATTTCAAATTCAATGAAATTTAAAATTAGCTTCCTCAATCATGCATTTCAAGTGCTGAATAGCCCCTAATGACTAAGGGCTGATTACATAGTGGACGCGGCCGAAGCGGCAGATACGGAGCATTTCTATCCTTGCAAAAGTGCCGTGGGACCATACAACCTGACGCTAATGCACTTTTTAAATAAAAGCCAAACCTCACCCACCATGCTGAGCATGAGATCTGAGCTCCACCAGAAAATGCCAAGGGTTAGTTACCCAGCGAGCTCGGTGAAGCTGAGAATTCACAGGCGGGGGTGGCTGATCTGCCCAGTGCGTCGTTTTAGGTTGCACACCGATTAGTGGACTGGACTCTGCAGCTCTTTGAAGGTGCAGATTGATTTTGAGTCCCTGAATTGTAACACTGAGTTAATTACTAAAACTCCCTTTCCTATAGGTAAAAATGGAGCATGAGAGCTGGAGAGATGGCCTAGCCGTTAAGTGCTTGCCTGTGAAGCCTAAGAACCCTGGTTTGAGGCTCGATTCCCCAGGACCCATGTTATGTTAGCCAGATGCACAAGGGGGCGCACGCATCTGGAGTTCATTTGCAGTGGCTGGAGGCCCTGGTGTGCCCATTCTCTCTCTCTCTCTCTCTCTCTCTGTCTCTGTGTGTGTGTGTGTGCGTGTGTCTTTCTGTGTATCACTCTCAAATAAATAAAAATAAACAAAAAAATGGAGCATGAGAAGTGCCATGACTAATCGTTTACATGATCTCTGGGCACATCTGTGAAGGTCTTCTAGATTACGTTCACTGAGATGAGAGGACTCACCCTACAGGCGGGCTGGACCATACCATGGGCTGCGTAAAAAGCACCAGCATTTATCTTTCTGCTCCTCAGCTACGGGGGAGGTGAGCCACTGTTTCAGGCTCTTGCTAACATGGCCTTCTCGAACTGTAAGCCAAAATAAGCCCTCCCTCGTTGCATTTCTTTGGTCAGGTATTTTGTCACAGCAAAGAGAACAGTAAGGAATTCAAGCATTCTCACGGGTTTGCTTAAAAATTAATGACTGCGTTTTTGTAAACCTATTGGCACCAGATAAGGCAAATGGACAGAACTCTGTATGTATTAGCTATTAACCATTATCTGTGCCAACAGGAAGGAAAAAAAAAAAGAAAGAATAATGATGAATTGCTGAATTTTACCTAGTTTTTAAAACACTGGTCAAGATGGGCTGAGACAAACATAAATGATCTGCATGAGCTGGCGTGGAGGGGGGGGGTGCGCCCGTGAGCGCGTGCGTGCATGCTCACAAGTTGGCGGGAGGGTCCCCAGCCGGTGTGACCATTAGGGAAAGCTGTGGAACCTACAGGAGGTGGAATCTTGCTACAAGAAAGGAGTCACTGGAGGCGGGCCTTTGAGAGGGAGTCAGGTGGCTCTGGTAGGTAGTTTAGGATGACTGGGTCCCAAAAGGAAAAAGCAGAAATGTCCTTAAGCCTGCCCTTGCAGTCTCTACTTTACTCGAGATCACGAGAAAGATCTCTCCTTATCCCTTGACTAAAGGAGTTCCCTACATGTGTTCTCCATGAATAACCTGAGCCCCTCTGGGAGGCAGTTCCCCTTTCCTAGAATTTAAATCTGATCTTGGCATTGTGGTTGATTTGAGCTCAGCCCCAAAACTTGGTGTGATGGCTGACCTCTTCTGGAGTCAGCTCCTATCCTAGACCAATCAGCTCTCTCAGGCTCACCTGAGCCTACAGGTGAAGCCCACCACAACAAGGTTATACATAGATACTTACCCAGCAGGCAAGCTCTCTTTGCTGCCCCTTCATCTCTCCTGAACCTCTAGGTCCTGATAAGAGCCCCCCAAACCCAACACCCTCTACCTCTACCCCCAAATGGGCTCACTACCTGCTCCTGCCTTCCGGATGGCAGAGCTCTCTGAACACCCTGCTCTTTCTTTCTCTTAATCTAAGAAAGACTGTCTAAACCTGACCCTCTGGTCTATGGATTTTAATTCTTTAAATTCACAAGATGACAGGTATGGTGGCACACACGTTTTTTTTTTAATTTTTAATTTTTATTTATTTATCTGAGAGCAACAGACAGAGAGATAGAGAGGCAGAGAGAGAGAATGGGCGCACCAGGGCCTCCAGCCACTGCAAAAGAACTCCAGATGCGTGCGCCCCCTTGTGCATCTGGCTAACATGGATCCTGGGGAACCGAGCCTCGAACCGGGGTCCTTAGGCTTCACAGGCAAGCGCTTAACCGCTAAGCCATCTCTCCAGCCCCAGAACATCGTTTTAACAGAGTTGGTATTCTGTTTTCTCCAGCTTGAGGTGGCAGGACAGGTAATGTAGTCCCCAAAACAAACTCGTGGTAACCTACTGCTCTTTCCTATCAAAACTGTATAGAAAAATCTGAGCGCCATGCCCTCAGCACGAGCTTTCTGGCTGAGTACTGATAAATAAGATGTTTGCTCTCTGGCCCACACAGTCTAATTCCTATTCATGAAGCAAGTCTGAAGGTACAGAAACCACTGCATTTTCCATCGTCACGTCCGCTGGCCATGCAATCTAGGTTCCCTGTCACACTCACCACATCCCTAAGAGGCTACAGAAAAGGCTCATGCTTAGCTTATTACCATCATAATCATCTCCTGCCGCTGAGCATCTTTCTTTCTTTTTTTTTTCCCTTGGTTTTTCGAGATAGGGTCTCACTCTAGCCCAGGCTGACCTGGAATTCACTACGTAGTCTCATGGTGGTCTCAAACTCTCGGCAGTCCTCCTACCTCCGTCTCCCAAGTGCTGGGATTAAAGGCGTGCACCACCACGCCCGGCTCCCTGAGCATCTTTTCCCAACCACTAAGAATTACTTATACAATCCTTTAATAACTCCTATAACCCTCTACCAGCTTGGACATATTTTTCTAATGCTGATTTTCTTTTTTTTTAATATATTTTAAAATTATTTTATTTATTTATTTATTAGAGATAGAGGGATGGAGGGAGAGGGAGACAGAGAATGGGTGTACGAGGGCCTCTAGCTATTGCAAGCGAACTCCAGACACATGCACCATGATGTGCACCTGGCTAACATGGGACCTGGAGAATCGAACCTGGGTCCTTAGGCTTCACAGGCAAGTGCCTTAACGGCTAAGCCATCTCTCCAGCCCCTAGTGCTGATTTTCTGTTAGCAAATCAAAGCTAAAACATGGGACTCTTATCTTATTTCCCTGACCTGGGAGGCCTATCTTTCGGTTCTTACCTCAAAGCATCTAATGAAAACAAATACTTGAGGTGACGTGGAACATCTCACATTCACACCTCCACAGTCACTATTACTAACGGCATACTAAGAACTACGGTATCTCATTTAATCATCATGATAACTTCGTAAGCAAGGTATCGAAATTAGTCCTATTTAACAAATAAAAAACCTAAAGCCAGACAAAGTAAATGAGATAATCTAAAAATCATGAAGGACAGGACACCACTTATATTCAAACACACATAAGCTGACTCCAAAATCTACTCATGTGCTTAAGTCATTAGGCTATGATTTCTGCCAGAACTAAAACTCGATAGGCAAAAAATGGGCAAGTAGCTAATTTTTATGAGTGAAAACTGCCGATGATTACAAGGGTTGAACAGACGGAATGGTTTATGGTGCTTAACAGGAGCTTCTTGAGGGTACACTCGCGCAAAGCAATGTGGAAATCTTATTTTAGACCACAAATGACTAAAATGTAAAATGCGTACGCATTACCCTTAGAATTAAAATGATTTGCTAATACAACAATGAACGCGAAGTGGTTAAAGAGTAACCCACTATAACTGCTACTTGTGAGTGGAAAGGGATGGTATTTAATGGGACAACCCAGAAATACACCCCTGTGTCTATCTAACTGGAAATCGATTTTCTGCTTGGACTTCAGATCCCTCCTACCAGTGGAGCAGTCAGAGACACGCAGCGAGCAAACGCGAAACAGAGAGCATGGTCCTTTGAGAGGGACCGCCAGGACTGAAGCCACACGCTGCTACCGACAAGTCAAGCCTGCAGTGAGAAATGAGACGACGCACAGCGGAGGAAAGCAAAGAAGTCGGAATATAGTCTTTGACTTACAGTGGCTCCACTTGGCATCCTTCTACATTACGAGAGCACGAAAGCAGAACCCAGGCAACCACTCCATCTTTGGCTCTCAGTGCAGGATTCAGTAAAGTGCACGGGATAGTCAATACTTTAGTATAAAATGGGCTCTGTTAGGTGATCTTGCCAACTGAACGTTTCTCTCTAGTTTCTACCTCTCCCCACCTCTCATAGTAGCTTTTCTACTTTTATGTCAAACACACACACACAGATACATATGCACGTATATTTAAATCTAGGTTCTACACATGAAGGAAAACATGTGATATTTGTCTTGAGACCGGCTTATTTTGCTTAACATAATCATTTCCAGTTCCGTCCATTTTCCTGAGGCTGTTATAACTTCACTCTTTTTTTTTTTTTTTTTTATTTGAGAGTGACAGACACAGAGAGAAAGACAGATAGAGGGAGAGAGAGAATGGGCGCGCCAGGGCTTCCAGCCTCTGCAAACGAACTCCAGACGCGTGCGCCCCCTTGTGCATCTGGCTAACGTGGGACCTGGGGAACCGAGCCTCGAACCGGGGTCCTTAGGCTTCACAGGCAAGCGCTTAACCGCTAAGCCATCTCTCCAGCCCAACTTCACTCTTCTTTATAGTGGAATAAAGCTCCATTGTGTGCATGCTTCCTTTATTAATTACTCTGTTGATGAACGTCTAGACTCTTGGTTATTGTGACTAAACAATACAAGAACAGTAATAAATGTGAATGTATAAGTATCTCTGTGGTATGTGGACTTAGAACCCTGTGGGTAAATACCTAGGGTTCGTATAGCTGGATCATATACTAAGCTCTAGTTTTGACTGAGGAACCTCCACATTTATTTGCAGGGGCTACATCGATAATGAATAATGAATTTCCCACATCCTCACCAGCATTGACTGTCATTTGTTTTCTTTTTGCTTTGTTTTGTTTTGTTTTTCGAAGTAGATTCTCACTTTAGCCCAGGCTCACCTGGAATTCACTATGTAGTCTCAGGGTGGCCTCAAACTTACAGGGATCCTCCTACCTCTGCCTGCTGAGTGCTGGGATTAAAGGCGTGCGCCACCACGCCCGGCTTTCATTTGTTTTCTTGATGAGAAATGGAATCACGATGCAGTTTTAATTTGCATCTCTCTGATAGCTAACAACAATGAACACTTTTTTCATTTTGAATTTCTTCCTTTGAGAACTGTCTGTTCAGTTCGTTAATGCATTTTTAATTTATTTGGGTTGTTTCTATTGAACTTATGAAGTTCTTTAGAGGTTCTAGATATTAATCTCTGACAGATAGATAGTGGGCTGCCTCTTCATTCTGCTCATTGTCTCCTCTGCTATGTAAGCACTTTCTAATCTCATGCTATCCCACCAGTCAGTTCTTGGGGTTATTTCCTATGCTATTGGAGTTCTTGTCAGAAAATCCTTGCCCATGCTTATATCTTGACATATTTTGACTATGTTTTCCTCGGGAGTTTCAGTTCTAAGTTTAATACTAACATCTTTGTTCCACTTTGAATTGAGTTTTGTGCAGGGTGACAGAAATGTAGTTTCATTCTTTTACATATTCACTGTTTTATACACCATTTGTTAGGCAGGCTATCCTTTGTTCCTCAGTATGTTTTGACACCTTTGTAAAAATTAGGTTGTAAGGGCAGGCGTGGGGGCACATACCTTTAATTCCAGCACTGGGGAGGCAGAGGTAAGAGGTAAGAGGATCACTGTGAGTTTGAGGCCACCATAAGACTACATAGTGAATTCCAGATCAGCCTGAGCTAGAGTGAGACCCTACCTCAAATAAATAAATAAAATAATTAAGTGGAATAGCTGGGTAGGTTTAATTTTTAGATCTTCTATTGCCTAACTTCTTGAACTGTGGGTGAGAACCTATATGGAGTCCCATTAACAAGATGTGTGGGGAGGCTGGAGAGATGGCTTAGCAGATAAGGCACATGCCTGTGAAGGCTAAGGACCCAGGTTCGATTCTCCAGGTCCCACATAAGCCAGATGCACATGGTGGCGCATGCATCTGGAGTTCATTTGCAGCGGCTAGAGGCCCTGCCACACCCATTCATTCCCTATCCCTATCCCCCCCCCCCTCTCTCTCTCTCTCTCTCCCTCCCCCCCCCCGTCTCTAATAAATAAATAAATCTTTCGAAATAAAAAAAGGTGTGCGGGTCAGGAAAAATTTGGCAACAGTAAAAGGTTTCTGAATATTTGTTGCAGTCAGCCTCACATTGCTGGGATGAACTTCCAAATGAGGCACAGTTATAGAAGGTTGAAGCCTACAGATCCAGGGGAAGTTCCATAATGGCAGAAGAAGCTGGATCCCCTTTCACAGGCCCACGCCAGAGAAAATCCACCATCAAAAGCAAGCAAGCACACTTCAGGAACCCCAGACAAAAGCTCCAGCACTTGGCATATCTTAGGTTAGAATTTCGATCTGCCTTAGGGCTGGACCCCAGGATCAAACCACAAGTGCTGCCTCCTCCGGTGACTGCAGATCTAAATTACAAGCTTGGATAAAACTATATCTATTGGGGGGCTGGGCATGATGGCACATGCCTTTCATGCCAGCACTTGGGAGGCAGAGGAAGGAGGAACGTGGTGAGTTCGAAGCCACCCTGAGACTACAGAGTGAATTCCAGGTCAGCCTGAGGTAAGAACTGTATCTATTGGGGGACATCCATTCAAAGTACCATAATATTCAATGACCAAAAATCATTCAAAATCAAACATGTAATTAATATGAAATGCTTCGGAAAGCGCTTGTCTGTGTTGCATCATGTGACTTCATTGCAGCCTTGGTTTACACACATAACAATCACAATTGCACGGCACATGCCGTCACACCACACAACACCAAAAAATACTACCAAAACACCTCCACTAAGGATTTAGACTATTGTATGTTATGAACTGCAATATTTTTACTGTAAGCCCAAAGTTTTCTACTTTTCTAGAGATATAACCATTTCATTATAGAAAACAAAGACTTTTTGTTTTTGTTTATTCTTATTTATTTGAGAGCGACAGACAGAGAGAGAAACAGGCAGAGAGAAAGAGAGAATGGACGCACCAGGGCTTCCAGCCACTGCAAACGAACTCCAGATGCATGCGCCCCCTTGTGCATCTGGCTAACGTGGGTCCTGGGGAATCGAGCCTCGAACCAGGGTCCTTAGGCTTCACAGGCAAGTGCTTAACCGCTAAGCCATCTCTCCAACCCAAAAACAAAGACTTTTAATGTTTTGATACTATCTTTGTTTAGCATGTAAGTATGAATTAGTATACCTCTGGATTGGCTGTGAGAGAATGTTTAGTTTTAAAACTGGCTGTTTTAATTGCTGACTTAAGTTGCATAAAAAGAATTGTTCAATGAATTTTGGCTTGGGATTAGTACAGAACTTACAGAAATCTATGAAATGATTTTAAATATATGTCTGTATTTTATACTACATATTTTTAGTGACATTGTCAGTACTGACGATTACATAACCAAAACATTGCTCAACTCTAAAAATAACATTGAAATTGCTCTATTATCTATCCTGCTGTATCAAACATTCAGCCAATATTTGATTCTTTTTTAATTTATTTTTATTTATTTATTTGAGAGCGACACACAGAGAAAGAGGCAAATAGATAAAGAATGGGCATGCCAAGGCCTCCAGCCACTGCAAACAAACTCCAGATGCATGCACCCCCTTATACATCTGGCTTACATGGGTCCTGGGGAATTGAGCCTCGAACCAGAGTCCTTAAGCTTCACAGGCAAGTGCTTAACCACTAAGCCATCTCTCCAGCCCCAATATTTGATTCTTTATGCAAAAATAAACACATCTTCTCATCGGTATGTAAATTTGTTTCATCTTTAGTGAAATTATATGTGTACCAAAAAGGCTTTTTATTGGGGCGTCTCAAGGTAGGTTTTCACTCTAGCTCAGGCTGACCTGGAATTCATTATGTAGTCTCAGGGTGGCCTTGAACTCATGGTGTTCCTCCTACCTCTGCTTTCCGGGTGCTGGAATTAAAGACGGGCGCCACTATGCCCGGCTTCCAAAAAAACTTTAAAAATAATTTACGATTTACTATCAGTAAATGTCTGATCTGTACAACTGTTTTTATGTATCTATAAACCTAAGACCACATAAAATTTCTAGGTAAGTCCTGCTTTATTCTATTCTAGTCTACTGGTCTACGTGTCTGTTTTGTACCCGTACAATGCTTGAGGCTCTTTTAGTTACTCTGACACTGTGGTATAATTCAAGGTCAGGTATTGCGAGGCCCCAGTTGTCAATTTTTTTTTTTTTTTTTGATTTTTCGAGGTGGGGTCTCACTCTAGCCCAGGCTGACCTGGAATTCACTATGTAGTCCCAGGCTGGCCTTGAACTATGCTTATCCTCCTACTTCTGCCTCCCGAGTGCTGGGATTAAAGGCGTGCGCCGCCTTGCCCAGCTTCCAACTGTCAGTTATTAAAAGTACTGTCTGGTCACGCCTGGTAGCGCACACCTTTAATTCCAGCACTCAAGAGGCAAAGGTAGGAGGATTGGCGTGAGTTCAAGGCCAACCTGAGACTACATAGTGAATTCCAGGTTAGCCTGGGCTAGAGTGAGAGACTCCACGTCAAAAAGAAAACAAACAAAATGTGGTACCTAAGATTGGTCTGGTAAAACACATTTTAAAAAGTGGGGAGTTAGCCTAAGGACCTCTGTTCCACCACGTAAGAAAATGCCATCTGTTAGTTTTTGGTCTTGGATGGTGATACTAATTTTACAGGAGGGATTTGTATGGCTTGCAATATGAAGGTGAACTATTTTGTCCCCTCTGTAGTTTTATATGACCTTGGTAATGGCTTTTTCTGCTTTTCCCAGTGGACACTATGATAATTGTGGGCTTGTTGGTTCATGCTGATGAATAGTAATTACTAGTTATCCTGGCATGTGGAGTTGCTTTTTCATGTGGTCTGCATAAAAATACTGGTGGGGAATATCAATCAAGCAACAGTGCAGATCTGAATACTAAGCTTAAAAAAGTGCTTCACTAGGATACACGAGGTATATCAGTGATTCCCCTTCAGTCAACTACGTTATATGAGTTATGCAGCTAAAACTTTGTTTGGAGGTGAATGTGGCTGTTACCTTGTTGCTGGGACAAAACACCTGACCAGAAGCAGCTCATGGAAAAGAAAGGGTTTGTTCTGGTTTTCAGTTTCAAAGAGAAGGTTTTTTTTTTTTCTTTTTTTTTGTTTTCTAAGGTAGGGTCTCACTCTAGCCCAGACTGACCTGGAATTTACTATGTAGTCTCAGGGTGGCCTCGAACTCTCAGCGATCCTCCTACCTCTGCCTTCCAAGTGCTGGGATTAAAGGCGTGCGCCACCACGCCCGGCTCAAAGAGAAGTTTTATCATGGTGGGGAAAGCATGCCGAGCACAGACAACAGGACAGCCCATGCTGTCACATCAGGCGGGAGGAAGCAGCAAGAGTGAGCTAATGGGGCTGGCAAACTGAGCTAGACTACAAAATCCTGGGGCCTCATTCTCTCTCTCTCTGTTTGCCTCTTTCTCAAATAAATAAATGAATTATTTAAAAAAAAAAAATCCTGGGGCCTGTCCCAGTGATGTTTGTCCTCCAGCAAGGCTCTGCCTCCTAAAGGCTTCATTAGCTCGGGATTAAGTATGATGCTTAATCACGAATATATTTGCCTTCAAACCACCAGAGGCAGGTTTCACTTGATAGAGCTGCCTGGGCTTTGAACTGAGTAGCAGAGAAAGGCCTTGAACTGGTGATCCTCCTGCCTCTGCCTCTGAGTGCTGGGGCTCCAGGCACAGGCTGCCACACCCACCTTTAAAACTGTTTTGTTGCCCCAACCTCTACATTAATTAGTGGCATGACTAAAAAATTGAGATGGTACAGGACAGGACTGCTGGGGTCACATGAAGTTCTCAAGATTATTCACATTTACTAATAGCTTGTCTTATACTGAATTAAATTTGTTTTCATTTATTCAATCAGGGTAAAAAGATATGGATTTCTGAAAAACTTCCATGTGCATGGGGAGATACAGGGCAATACAAGTTCTGTAGAAACTTGCAGCCTAGTGGACTTTTGTGTGGAAAGTTTGTACCCAAATGAATGTAGTTCAAGAAATAAGCATATTCAAGGCAAATACAAAGAACATTAAACAAAAAGCAGAATCAGACAGCGCATACAGGCCACCAGAAATGTGGTACCAGTTTGGGTTATAATAGCTATACCAAAGAAAAGATTACTGGTGTTAAGTGTTATTATTTTAAATAGGGATATGGTGCTGTTTCCTCTCCTGCTTTTGTTCTCCAAATCAGGATTTAAAATTAAAATGAAACACACACATAGTTATTAGAGTGAGCAAAGATCTTTTTTAGTGTCACAAGGCAGATCCTAGACCAAATTCTGCCACCTGGCTGTATATCTTCAGCCAGCCAGCCCTTAAGTCAATTTCCTTATTGGTAAATGGAGCTATGAAGAAGATTTTTATGAGGGTTAAAGATGACAGAATTGCACTGGAGAGGTGGCTCACTGGTTAAGGCGTTTGTCTGCAAAACCTAATGACCGGGGTTTGATTTCCCACTACCCCTGTGAAGCCAGGCGCACGAAGCGGCACATGCATATAGAGGTCGTTTGCAGTGGCTGGAGGCCCTGGTACACCCGTGCTCTCTATCTCTCTCTCTTCTATCTCTACCTCTCTCTCTGCTTGCAAACAAATGAATAAAAATATTTTTTAAACCCTACAGAATAAAGTGTTTTAAACAAAACTTCTAAGTACCTAACACATTTTATATATTAATACTGGTCTTTTAGTAGAAGGAGGATCACAGGGCCACGGCACTTCCCCTTACCTCCCGACTGCAGATTGTAAGCCTGAAAAAGCTAAATGTCACTTGAGATCACAGAAGAAAAGGTCATTTAGGCTGTCATGGGAGTCTTTGGCCAAAAAGTATTGGCATTATATTTTTGTTGTTACATGGGGATATTAGTTTCATTATTATCATTTTATGGAAATTACCCACATGACTAATATGAAACACCTAAATTGAACAAGCCTTAAGCTAAGGCCATTCATGTTAACGGTTTTGTGGTTCGCCAGGAGTTGCTGTATGTGGATGCCACAAACCTGTCTTTAGTTTTTAGGAATGGCTTACCTGATTCGTGTGTGTGTGTGTCTGTGTGTGTGTGTGTGTGTGTGTGTGTGTGTGTGTGTTTGCACATATATTTGCGTATACATATTATGCATACACAATATATACTTAAACTATCTCTACAAAAGTTTAGAGCATTATTAATGATAGTTATCTACATAATACTACACATTATAAATCTTTAGGATCTTTTTTCAAAAAGACTGGTGCACGCCTTTAATCCCAGCACTTGGGAGACAGAGGTAGGAGGATTGCTGAGAGTTCAAGGCCACCCTGAGACTACATAGTGAATTCCATGTCCAGGTCAGCCTGAGCTAGAGCAAGACCTTACTTTGAAAAACAAAAACAAAAGCAATTTTTTTTCATGTTAAATCTTAGTCGTTGTGGGATAAAAGGTGATATCTGCATTCTCCTTCGAGTCCCATATACCTGACTAGAGGTTTGATTCTTCAAGGCTGTGATACCTTATCAAGTAATGTTATTGTTTTTTATTTTCTTCAGAATTGGATTTTTTATTTTTACTTATTTATGAGACAGAGAGAGTGAGGGAAAGAATGGGTGTGCTAGGGCCTCCAGCCACTGCAAACGAACTCCAGATGTATGTGCCACCATGTGTATCTGGTTTATGTGGATTCTGGGGAATCGAACGTGGGTCCTTAGGTTTCACAGGCAAGTACCTTAAATGCTAAGCCATCTCTCTCCAGTGCCTCCTTTTATTTATTTTTTTTTATTTTAGAGAGAACGAGATGACAGGGGAAGCGATAGAATTGGTATGGCAGGTCCTCAGCCACTGAAATCAAACACCGGACACTTATGCCACCTAGTGGGCATGTGCGACCTTGCGCCTGTCTCATCTTTGTGCATCTTGGTTACATCGGATCTGGAGAGTTAAACATGGGTCCTTAGGCTAGCACCCCTTTTAAAAAATGTGTCCTACCAGAACAATCTTACACACAACTTTTGTTTTTTTTTGAGGTAGGGTCTCACACTAGCCCAGGCTAACTTGGAATTCACTATGTAATAAAATGATTAAAATAACCTTATGCTACGTATATTTTATAATAAAACGCATTAGCCGGGTGTGGTGGCACACGCCTTTAATCCCAGCACTCAGGAGACAGAGGTAAGAAGATCACTGTGAGTTCAAGGTCACCCTGAGACTACATAGTGAATTCCAGGTCTGCCTGAGCTAGAGTGAGACCCTACCTTGATAAAAATAAATAAATAAATAAATTACTGAAATTAAAAATTAAAATATTTTCATCAGTGGTTCAACTAAGTAACTGATTTCCACTGATCAGGCCACATGACTAAACTGGAGCGAATCCTCTGCTTATGAGTAATTCCTTCACAGGTTGCACCTGATCCTGGAGGCCTGTGAGGATGGAGACCAAAAAGGAAATGGCTTTGGAAAGTCTCTGCTGGGAGAGGCTGGTTAACCTGAAGTAGAAGTCTGTGATAAAATTGGGAATTTAAAGTAACAATGAAGAGTGGGGATTAGGAGGAAACAAGCTAGGGAAGAGAAGTTTGCCTTGAGATGCTGGCCACATCTGTGCACTTTCAAACAACCTGCAGCTCCTTACTTCTCTTTGTCCTCTCTAAGTCTTCGTCCTCCAGGAGAAAGAGAGAATTAACACAAACACTGGGTCACATCAACCTTTCAGATGTTGCAACATAAAAGCACTGAGTAAATATGGGTTTAGTTCTCAATGTTAGGAAGGATTATCAGAGTTCTTCCTGGTACAAATGCAATCCACAGGCCAGTGATCACCATCTGAAACTGAATGGGAAGGGTGTGAATGAGTGGACAGTGGCATCCTCTTCAGTGCTTTCTTAAAATTCCATGAAAGTATTAATTTTTCAGGGTGGAATGGAAGAACAATGTGCACAGACCATAAAAATGTAATTCTAGAAGCTGGCTACAAGAATCACTTTAGAAAAGTCAAAAAAACTTATTGTATGTATGTAAGTACAATGATTGACATGGGGACGTAATATGATGGAGAATGGAATTTCAAAGGGGAAAGTGTAGGAGGGGAGGGAGGGAATTATCATGGGATTTTTTTTTATAATCATAGAAAAATGTTAATAAAAATTAAAAATTTTTAAAAATAAATAAATAAATAAAATCTGAGGTTTAAAAAAATAAAATGCTACAAAGAAAAAAAAAAGAAACTTGAAGTGTTGTCAGGCATAGATCTAATAAACTTATTGGGGAGACAAAAAAAATAAAAAATAAATAAAAATTTATTTTAAAAAACTGAAATCAAAATTAAAACTTCAAACTGAGGAATGCTAGCATCCTGGAACTCTGAGAGTATAAAGAATGATCAGAGAACCTTGGGGGAATACTGGAGATTTGTTGAAAGGGTAACAATTAACCAGACCCCAGAGCCCTCCCTGGATGGTGCAGCTCAGGAGCTGCCCCTCTGGGACTCCGAAGAAAACCTGAAGAGGGTGGAACCCAAGAATGTAACTGGAGAGCCCAAGACCTGCTGGAGGGTGAGGGTGCAGGGCTATGCTGAATAACCAGGGAGGGAGGATGTGCATGTCAAAGTCCATACGTGGGTTCTACCTCTTCCTACACTTCAATGCCAGAACAATGGAACCAGTCTTAAAAGCGCAAGACAGGCGATAGGGCGACAATTTTCTGGGGAATTTAATCCGGCACAAATGTAATATCCAGAATTCCCCACACACCAACCACTACAGACCTCCCTTATCTAATATGGCATCCACCTAGCAACATGGGGCCCCTGAGCATGGAAAAGTGGCTAATATGGATTGAGGACACCTAGGTATAAAACTTGCCAAGGGGCTGAAGAGATGGCTTAGCGGTTAAGTGCTTGCCTGTGAAGCCTAAGGACCCCGGTTCGAGGCTCGATTCCCCAGGACCCACGTTAGCCAGATGCACAAGGGGGCACACGCGTCTGGAGTTTGTTTGCAGTGGCTGGAGGCCCTGGCGTGCCCATTCTCTCTCTCTCTCTCTCTCTCTCTCTCTCTCTCTCTCTCTCTCTCTCCCTCCCTCCCTCCCTCCCTCTGTCTGTTGCTCTCAAATAAATAAATAAATAAACTTGCCAAGACTTGGGAGACTAAAGCAGTAGTATCACAAACCTGAGGCCGGGCTGGGCTACACAGTGAGTTCAATGCCAGCCAGAAAAAACATAACAAAACTCTGCATTTTAAAAAGTAATATATGGGCTGGAGAGGTGGCTTAGCAGGTAAGGTGCTTGCCTGTGAAGCCTAAGAACACGTGTTCGAATCTCCAGGTCACACGTAGCCAGACACAAAGTGATGGAAGCACGCAATGTCATACATGTGCACAAGGTGGTGCATGTGTCTGATGTTTGGTCACAGTGGCTAAAAAGGCCCTGGTCCCTGGTGCGCCCATTCTCTCTCTCTCTCTCTCTCTCTCAAAATAAAATAATAAAAGGTAATATATATTCACATATGTATGTAAAATACCTCCAAACAGTTAATACTGGACATATTTTGAAATATTTAAATTATTAAAATTAGTTTACCTTCTTATTTTTATTTTGCAACTAAAACAAACGTGTACAATTACATGTTACTATTAGACAGAGATGGTCTGGAAGAAAGTTTTCCACTCAAGAACCTCTGTCTATATTGTATATATGTAAGTACAATGATTGAGATGGGGAGGTAATATGATGGAGAATGGAATTTCAAAGGGGAAAGTGGGGGGGGAGGGAATTACCATGGGACATAATTTTTTAATTTATTTATTTGAGAGCAACAGACAGAGATAGAAAGAGGCAGATAGACAGACAGAGATTGGGTGCGACAGGGCCTCCAACCACTGCAAACAAACTCCAGATGCGTGCATCTCCTTGTACATCTGGCTAAGTGGGTCCTGGGGAATTGAACCTCAAACCGGGGTCCTTAGACTTCACAGGCAAGTGCTTAACCACTAAGCCATCTCTCCAGCCCAAGGGATATTTTTTTTAATAATCATGGAAATGCTAATAAAAATTTTAAAAAATAAAATAAAAATAAAAAAAGAATCTCTGTCTATGTTCACCATGCTTCAAACTGATTATAGTGCTCCTATCCTTACAAAGAAAGCAGTCAAAGATTATTAGACATGGATGAACCCTACTAATGTGAAAGACAGAAGCAAAGACGAACAAAACAAAACAAAAAGAACTTTTAGAAAGAAATTCAATGGAAAAAAAATGAAGAAAATTGAAAAATAATAAAACTATCTCATGATCCTTATGGAAGTATGAGTCAGTACACTACAGGAGAATAAATCTCCCTGGAAATTAAATACTCCATAGCACCAAGTAAAATAATACCTCCATCCCAAGAGGCCCATATCTAACCTCAGAACCTATGATTATGTTGTCCTATTACAGCAAAAGGCAATGGAAAATGATGCTGATGAAAGCCAAGTTGCTAGTCATCCAATATCAAATACGGAGATTATCCTGCATTATCTAAGCGGGTCAAATATAAATCACAAGGGTCCTTTAGAGATGGAAGAGGAAGGCAAAAGGCAGAGTCACAAAGAGAGATTTCAAAATACCACCCTACTGGCATTTAAGATGGAAGAAGGGACCAGAAGCTAAGGGGTGAAGGGAGCCTAAACAGGCTGAAAAAGGCAAAGAAAAGGTGCTGCTGTAGAACCCCAAAAGGAATGCAACCTGCTAACAACTTGATTTCAGCTCTGAAATTCTCCTCAGACTTAGGATATCCAAAGCTGAAAGCTAATAAATTGATGATAAGCTACTAAATTAGTAGTGATTTGTTATAAATAGATCATCAATAAGAAATACAAGCAGGGCTGGAGAGATGGCTTAGTGGTTAAGCGCTTGCCTGTGAAGCCTAAGGACCCCGGTTCGAGGCTCCATTCCCTAGGTCCCACGTTAGCCAGATGCACAAGGGGGTACATGCATCTGGAGTTCATTTGCAGTGGCTGGAGGCCTTGGCACACCCATTCTCTCCCTCCCTGTCTCTCTCACTCTCTCTTTTTCTCTCTCTGCCTCTTTGTCTCTCTTTCTGTCTGTCACTCTCAACTAAATAAATAAACAAAAATAAAAAATAAAGAAATACAAGCATTGATGGCTGGAGATATGGCTTAGAGATTAAGGCATTTGCCTACAAAGCCAAAGAAGCCAGGTTCAATTCCCCAGGACCCACATAAGCCAGATACACGAGATGGGTGCATGCATCTGGAGTTCAAGTTCAGTTACAGCATCTGAAGGCCCTGGAATGCTCATTCTCCCCCCCACTCAAATGAAACATTAAAGACATGGGCTGAACAGATAACTTAGCAGTTAAGGCCTGCAAAGCCTAAGGACCCATATTCAACTCTCCAGATGCCATGTAAGCTAGACACACAAAGGTAAGACAAACACAAGGTCACACACACCCACTAGGTGACATAAGGGTCTGGAGTTAGATTGCAGTGGCTGAGGCCCTGGCATGTCAACTCTCTCTCTCTCTCCATAAAAAAATAAAATAAAATAAAAAAGAAACACAACAAGAAATACAAACATTCAATAAAACACTGATAAAAAGAAGTTGAAGTTTCTCAGAAAGTACAAAAAGACAGTAACTCTAGAATGCTACAGATTGCTGCTCCAGTAGGAAACAAGAAAGCAACAGAACCCCTAGAACAGTGACCTCGGAGCCAGGCAACCAGCATGCATTCAACACCCACTTCCTGTAGTGAACTATGGGGAGCAGTGACTCAGACTAGATCTGTCTAAACCGTCATCCAACGTTCACTTATAAATAAATGACCAGGTTGGAGATGATGGAAAGAAATACAGTTTGATTTCCAGCAATCTGTGACCCTATCCAGAGTAAATCTCATGAATGGACAGTCTTGTACCTGGTATGATTCCCTAGGAGGCTGAACAAATCAGCTGCCCCCAAAAATATCTCTTCCTAGGCTTGTGCTGATATATTAATTCCCATCACAAGAAAGCTTTCATAATAACAAGTCTTCAGAGGGAATTAAAATCGAGGGCTGGAGAGATGGTTTAGCTGTTAAAGCACTTGCCTGTGAAGCCTAAGAAACCATGTTCAGTCTCCCCACAGATCCCACATAAGCCAGATACACAAAGAAGACATAAGCGCAAGGTCACACAAGTACACTACGTGGCGCAAACGTCGGGAATTCGATTGCAGTGGCTGAGATCCTGGTGCGCCAATGCCCTCTCTTTCGCTCTTGCTCTCACTCTAACAAAAAGTAAAAAGAAAAAAAACAAAGAATTAAAATTGAAATGTTAACAAGAAAGATAGTGTCCACTACGTGTTAATACAGGGAAGAGAGGCTGTCATGAAGAAGGGCAGAAATCATTAACTGGAAACACAATTTGTCAGATTTGATGGGACAGATGCAGTAATCAATGAACTTTACCATTTTCTTCATCTAGGTTCTGAAGAACACTATGAAATGTATTTCTAGGCAGTACATTTACCATTTGTCAAGACAGGAGCCTGTCAAAGTACTAAATCCTACACAAAAATAACCCATTTTCTGCATTTATAATGTTTGAATACACAAAGGCATACACATACATACATACATACATACATACATACATACATACATGTGAGCCAACTCTGCATCAATGACACAGTCACCTAAACCACTGATGGCATTTGCTATGCTCTTCAGTAATAAAACAACACATGTTCTAGGAAAAAGTCTCTTAAATTTGTATCAGCATTATATTCACTATTTATGGCAACAAAACTACTACAAAGATTGAGAGGATCAAATCTGCTCCAGTTTACAGCTAGGCCTAAGCTTCAGTTTCCCAGAGAGGCAGGCAAGACTTCTGGGAAAAGCCACGCACAAAGGGCATGCTCAAGGTGGTGGGCTCTGGGGACTGAGTCAGTTCCTGGAGACATGTCTCTTTCGCAACCCCTTCGCACCTTCTGCCCCAACCAATCACAGATGTACAACTGTAACTGTTGCTTGCCTAGCCAATCATTTTAAAAGATGACCTAACCCATCTGAAACTGCCCTAGCTATGCTTAAAAGGGACCTGCATGCTCCTCTCGGGGTCGCTGCATGCTGGCTGATTTTGCAGAATAAACGCTCTTTGTTTTTACATACTATTTGAGTCTGGGGTCTTCTTCAGTGATTCTCGGACCCTTACAAAGATAAAGTAGATTCAAGTAGATGCACAGTTTGGATAAGCAGCCTGATAAATTCATCTGAAAAGCAATCTCCTTACTGATTCAGAAAACCAGGGAAACCAATCAAAAGAATTTGAATAGGAAAATCTTTGCATTAAAAAAAAATCACTAAAGGTAATAAAATGTAATGAAAATGATAAGATCAACAAGGTGACACTGAAATCCATGAGGGAATTGAGCAAATTAAGATAACTTTAACAACTAAAGCTCCAAGTTGCTTCTCTTTATTAAAAGTCAAAAAGTCCCAGGGTTTATGTTAAAGGCAATTTTACAGGACCTAAAGCAACAAATAAAAGCACACTGTAGCAGGCAGCTTCAGGTTCGCTGAGATGAACTTCCAGACCAGGCACACAGTTATGGAGGAAGGGATTTATTGAAGCTTACAGACCCAGGGGACGTTCTATCATGGCAGAAGAAGCTGGCCTGCTTTCCCAGGACCAAACAGAGAGAAGCACAAGCCAAAAAGCCAAAAGCCACACAGCACAGCACACTTCAGGAATCCAGCTAGGCACACTTTGCCTATCTTTAGATTGAAATCTCAAACCCACCACCACACCTTAAGATCCGCCCAATGACACAGCCTCCAGCCCGGTGGCTGCAGATGCAAAACTACAAACTAATCAAATACTGAATATATTGGGGGCTATCTATTCAAACTACCACACATACTAAAAACAATCTTTAATAATAAAGTACATGATGATTAAAATTATACAGAGTGATTAAGACCAAAAATAGAGACGTTTAAGTCTACAGGGAATCTGGGAAGGCCTATAGGCAGGCAGCTGATCAGAAGGAGGGAGGTCGGAGTGCCAAGCCTTTAACACCAAGCACAGTGTAGCGGGAGAAAACCATCAGGGAGCAGCCAGTGCTCCTAAGAACTACATCAGAATACTCACCTACATCAAGAAACAGACTGTGTAATTGTTTAACTCATCAAGGTTTTGTAGCCCTGTTATGTTAGACATTTTCAAATATTATATTCCATTTTAAGACAGTATTGAGGTTTGGGTTAATAATCAATTCCATTACTCCTGAACCCTGGGGACAGTGTCATGAATAAGAGAACAGTTGATATTAGACATGAAGGACAGGTAGAATATTGACAGAGAGCAATGGGATGCAGGAATTCCTATCGAGGGAACAAGAGCAAACAACTCAAAGGGAAATATGCTAACCGTATTTACTCTGGGGTCTCCGAGAAAAAGAGCCAATAGGATACACAGTTTTGTGCTGAAGAATGACTTTCCAGTCAATAGCAGACTGCATGTATAAGGGCCATGGGAGAGAGGAGATCCATCATGTGTAAGCTGGAGAGCTGATGTGGGAATTTCTGGGAGTCCAGAGACCAGCAGCCTCGAACTCAAGTTTATTAGGGATTTTATAGTCTAAGCAAGCATGGGTTACAATCGTGCTCATGTGACAGCTGAGTGAGCGTGTTACAAAAAATTTACAAAAACGTAACAGCGCTTGGCCAACAAAATTACAGTGGGGTGTATGGCAGTAAAAGTTAAACCTGCAATAAACCACCAGGGGTGAGGTCAGCCTCCCTTGCTGGCCCCCGTTCATTCCTTCCTCAACTCTTCCTGAGGAATTCTGCACCATCAACTACTTCATTTCACTAACTTTCCACAGCCCTGCAGACCCAGGAAAATTATTGCATAGTTACATTGTAGTCCAGAGGGAGACAATAGCAGTAATTGCTATTAATAAGAGGGTGAGGATATCTGAGTCTGAATCCAATGGCCCATGAATCAGAATGTCAATGTCCCATAGAGGCCGGTGAGCGCTGCAGCCCACAAAGAGAAGGCGAATTCATCCTCCCTCACATTTTGTTCTGTTCACGTTGTAGATGAACTGGATGGTGCCCACACACACAGTTGGCGAGGGTGATCTTTCCTCATCTATCAATTCTGACTTAAATGCTCCGCGCTTCTTAAACACTCTCACAGACACACCCAGAAATGTTTTACAAGCCATCTGGATGTCCTTAAGCCCAAATTGACACACAAAACAACCATCACAAAAAAAAAAAAAAAAAAAAAGACCAGTGATGTGGAACACTCGAGACAAGATGGCAGGATGCTGAAGCTCTGATGATGAGCAAAGAATCAAAGACCCTTACTTAGGGCAATGGAAAACCACCCAAGGTTTATGCAGAGGAAAATGCCATCATCTCTTTTCTGCACAGATTGTAATGGACATTTGCAAGGAAAATTATGAAAGAGACTTTGTTATGTATGAACATATGTATGAACTATTTTTGGAAGGGCTTTGCACATTGTCTAACTCCATTCCTTCATTCGCCAGGCTCAGATCTCTTCATTCATTGGATTCTGTCCAGAGTCTCCAGGAGAATTAGTAAAAGATTATAAGATCTCTAGAGAATGAACTAATAAATGTCCTTATATTTAATAGGATTTTAAAGATTGTTAGAGGTCACTGTTTGAGGATAAACACAGATCGTGTACACCAACAGGCCAGAGTAAAAGTGAAAATGGAATCCACTTACGCTAAAGTCCCATGTTTATCTGACCCTCCCGGAAGTCAGGACTGGAGACCTAATAGCTAGATTTCCCATATAGGCTAGCTCCAATGTTATGAGGATTAAGTTCCCTCCTCCTTAACATTTACACAGGAAGGATAACCTGCACCAACCTGAGGGCTTTCCAGTTACTGTTCTATTGTTCTATCTCCCATCCATGTCTAACAAGCTAAGTGACTTTCAGACGACTGCTCTGGCTTCATTAAGTATCCCTCAAAGTCCCATGTGTTAAAGGCTTAGCTCCCAGAGTGGGGCTATTAAAAGCTGATGGACACTTTAAGAGATGGGACCAAGTGAGAGGTTTCCAGGTACTAGGGGTATATCCTTAAGCAGGACTCCAACCCACTCATTTTTCTCTCTTTAGCTTCCCAGGGATGATACTGTTGCCAGTGCCTCAATTTTCTGGAATTAACTAAAAAGTTTAATGGGGGGGGGGAATAAAGGCAGGGCTGAGGATATAGCTCATTGGTAGAGTGTTTGCCTAGCATGTGTAAGGCACTAGGTTCAATCCCCTGAACTGCAACAAAATAAATATGTAAATTTTTAAAAGTGGGAAAAATGAAAATGAAGGAACATAAGCTAGGCAAACACAAAGAGAAGCCAACAGCAGCAGACCTCAAATTAAAAACCTAAAAGGAGTGCCGGGCGTGGTGGTGCACGCCTTTAATCCCAGCACTCGGGAGGCAGAGGTAGGAGGATCGCTGGGAGTTCTAGGCCACCCTGAGACTCCAGAGTGAATTCCAGGTCAGCCTGGGCAAGAGCGAGACCCTACCTCAAAAAACAAAAAGCATTAAAAAAAATTGAGAATTTATACCAGAATTTAAGTAAAATAATGCAAAACCATTTTGCCACATCTGGTTCACAGAATCTGCTTAAATATCTCCCAAAGATGCCTGTGTACTATTATGAGGTGGTCGAGCCTGTAGGCTTTGTGATTCTTCCCCTTTCTTTCTCCTCACCCCCGCTCTCTGTCCCCCTCCCTCTACTTCTCCCTCTACCTCACTCTATTTCTCTTGTTCTTGTTCTATCATTTTGCAAAAGCCAGTAGTGATGGATTTCCTCGGCCACACATTCACGAACTGATAGATACTGCTTTGACACAGGCCCAAAGCACTCAGCCCAGCCAGTCATGGACTAAAACCTCTAAAACTGTACACCAAAATAAAAGTCCTTTTTTAAAAATATTTTTTAAACTTTTTATTTTATTTATTTATTTATTACAGAGGGAGACAAAGAGAGAGAGAGAATGGGAGTACCAGGACCTCTAGCCACTGCAAATAAACTCCAGCCGTATGCACCACCATGTGCATCTGGCTTACGTGGGTGCTGGGGGATCAAACCTGGGTCCTTAAGCTTCACAGGCAAAGGCCTTAACCACTAAGCCATCTCCCCAGCCCCAAACTTGTCACTTTATAAGCCTATTATCTCATGTAGCTGTTATATAAAGGAAAGATGACTAACAGAAACGTTATATATTTTAGATTCTCAACAGTCTACAACTTCTTGGTCAACATTCAAAAAGTTGTCACATTGGGCTGGGCATGGTAGAATATGCCTTTAATCCCAGTACTCAAGAGGCAGAGGTAGGAGAACCGCCATGAGTTCGAGGCCATCCTGAGACTACATAGTAAATTCCAGGCCAGCATGGACTAGAGTGAACCCCTACCTGGAAAAACAAAAAGTTGTCACATTGGGCTGGAGAGATGGCTTAGTGGTTAAGGCACTTGCCTGTGAGGCCTAAGGACTCAGGTTCGATTCTCCAGGTCCCACATAAGCCAGATGTACATGGTGGCACATGTTTCTGGAGTTCATTTGCAGTGGCTACAGGCCCTGGCATGCCCATTTTTGCTCTCTTTCTCTCCCTCTATCTGTCTCTAATAAATAAATAAATAAAATCAGTTATCACATAAAAGAGTCCAGCTGGGGCAGGAGAAATGGCTCAGCAGTTAAGGTGCTTGCCTACAAAGGCTAACAACCCAGGTTAGACTCCCCAGAACCCACTTAAGCCAGATGCACAGGGTGGTGCATGTGTCTGGAGTTCATTTGCAGCAGCTGGAGGTCCTGAAACACCCATTCATTCATTCTCATTCTCTCTCTCTCTCTCCTCTCCCCTTTAAATAAATAAACAGAAATATAAGAAAAAGAAAATCGTACTTTAAAAAACACTAGTTGGAGAGAAGTGACTCATTGGAGGAGGGATTTGGGAAGGGGGAAGAGAGAGTGACAGGAGGGGATTGTGATGCTGCTGTATTGTCTACATTTATGGAAGTTGTCAATAAGAAGATTTTTTTGTCATATATTTGTTTTAAATTTTTCAATTAGAGCTGGGCACATTGGCACATGCCTTTAATCCCAGCATTTGGGAGGCAGAGGTAGGAGGATCACTATGAGTTCAAGGCCACCCTGAGACTATGTAGTGAATTCCAGGTCATCGTGGGCTAGAGAGAGACCCTACCTTGAGAAACAAAATTCAATTATGCTGGAAAGATGGCTCAGTAGTAAAGTCACTTGCCTACAAAGCCTAAGAACCCACATTCAAATTTCCCAGTACCCACATAAAGTCAGATGAACAAAGTGGTGCAGGCATCTGGAGTTCCAATGCAGTGGCTAGGGGCCCTGGCACGCCCATTCATATCTCCTCCCCCTCTCTTCCTCTTTCTCTCTCACATAAGTAAATAAATAAATAACATTTTCTTAAATTTCAATTAGATCATTACTTAATTTAGGGAATTAATATCATGCACATTGGAATTGCCATTGGCATAGGCAAAAAAGCCAAAAATAAAAAATATTTTCTAGAACAAAATGGCAGTGCCAGGTATAGTGGCTCAGACACTCAGGAGTCTTAAATGAGAGGAACACCTGAAGTTCACGATCAATCTCTACAACATAGTGAGACCCTAGCTCAAAAATAATAATAGGGCTGAGGAGATAGCTCTGTGGTTAAAAGATGCTTGTCTGCAAAGCCTGCCCCCCAGTACCCACATAAAGCCAGATTCACAAAATGTTACATGTCTCTGGAGTTCATCTGCAGTGGCAAGAGGCGCTGGCATCCCCATATATAGTCTTTTTCCCTGTCTGAGCACCAATAAATTAAAACTTTTCAAATAATAATTATGTAACTAAAATAAACCATTATCTTGTCAGTGTTTAAAAAAAAAAAAAAAAGGATTTTTTACCCTGGCGTGGTGGCTCACGCCTTTAATCCCAGCACTCGGGAGGCAGAGGTAGGAGGATCGCTGTGAGCTCAAGGCCACCCTGAGACTACATAGTGAATTCCAGGTCAGCCTGGGCTACAGTGAGACTCTACCTCGAAAAACTAAAAAAAAAAAAAAAAAAGGAAGAAGAAGAAGAAAAGGACTTTTTGGATTATATTTAATCAGCAAAAACCCAGGTTCAATGGGAAACAGGCCACAGCAAGAACAGATCGGCTCTCTTTCCAAGGTTAAAATAGGTTTCTGAGCAAGTGTCTGCAAAGCATTGTGATGAAGCTCTTGTGATCAATGATGCAAGAACAGGCACTGAACATTTTCAGCAAAGAAACATTACCAGAGAGGTGGGAAAATCTCTCTAATGAGTTGTTTGTAGACACTGGGTTTAAGGGCCTTGTGGGGCACCCTAGTGACTTTTCTCATCTACTAGACCCACCCACAAGCCATTAAACATTACAAGTCTAGAATTCAGAAGAAAGATCTGTGCTAGGAATATTTATGTGGGAATCATTATGACTAAATGGTATAGCTCAAGCTATGAATCCTGGAAGGATCTGACAAGCAAGAGAGGCAGCAGAAAGAATTAGCACAAGGAATATCAGTGTTAATGTAATGAGAAGAAAGGCTCCCCAAAAGAAGCAACAGACGTACCAGGAGAAGGGAAAACGGGAAAGCAGGACTAATATGTGGGGAAAACTGAATGAAGGCTGGGATTGATTCCTGACAAAAAGTAACCAAGTGGGCCTGAGAGACACCGACCTACCCTGAGATCAATCCCCAGCACCCACGTACACATTTGGGCATAGCCACATGCACCTGTAATCCCAGCCCTGTGCAGACCAAACAGCCACTGGAGCTCACTGGTCAGCCAGTCTGGTCAAAGGAACAGTGGCAGCTCTGGATTCAGGGACAGACTCCATCTCAAAGAAACACGTGGATGCAGATGAGTGACGGAGGAAAACAACCGCCGATCAACTCTGACCACTGCACATTTGTGTATGGGGCACATACATCAGCGCGCGCGCGCACACACACACACACACACACACACACAAAAGAA
Source organism: Jaculus jaculus (assembly GCF_020740685.1). NCBI lineage: Eukaryota > Metazoa > Chordata > Mammalia > Rodentia > Dipodidae > Jaculus > Jaculus jaculus. The sequence continues at coordinate 323,632,122 of NC_059102.1, forward strand.
TGAAGAAAAGGGGCTGGGGAGATGGTGTGGTGAATATGTTTACAATGCAGTCACGAATACATGAGTTCATATTTCCAGAACCCACATAAAGCCAGATGCAGTAACATGAGCTTCTGTAATTCTAGCATACTCATGACAAGGTGAGAGACAGAGACAGAAGAATCTCCCAGAAGCTCTCAGGCCAGGTATCCTGGTAAATGCAGTAGTAACTAAGCAAAGAGACGCTGCCTCAAACAAAGAGAGGGAGTGTTGACACCTGACATTGTCCTCTGACCTACACACTGCAGAACACGTGCATCTGCACTCACACACACTCTCTCTCTCACAAACAAAAAGTAAAAGGGGGGCTAGAGGGATGGCTTAGCGGTTAAGGCATTTGCCTGCAAAGTGAAAGGACCCAGGTTCGGTTCCCCGGGACCCATGTTAGCCAGATGCACAAGGAGGCACACGTGTCTGGAGTTCGTTTGCAGTGGCTGGGGGCCCTGGCAAGCCCATTCTCTCTCTCTCTCTCTCTCTCTCCCTCTTTCTCTGTCAAATAAATAAATAAATAAAAATATTTTTTGTTTTAAAGTAAAAGAGAGCTGGAGAGATGCCTTAGTGGTTAATGAGCTTGCTTGCAAAGCCAAAGAATCCAGGCTCAATTCTCTAGTACCCACATAAGCCAGACACACAAGGAGGCGCATGTGCCTGGAGTTTGTTTGCAGGGGCTGAAGGCCCTGACATACCCATTCTCTCCCTCCACATCTGCCTCTTTCTTTCTCTCTCTTTCAAATAAATAAAATAAAAAATATTATTTTAAAAAAGTAAAAGAATGACTTAAGCATAGCAGACATGCTTATAACCCCAGCACCCAGGGAGGCAGAGGTAGGAGGATCAGAGCCAGCATGAGCTACAGAGTTCAAGGCCAGCATGCATACACTACATGACAGATTCTGTCTCAAAAGAGCAAAAAAAAAAAAAAAGAGAGAGAGAAAGAGAAAATACTAACAAATGTCACCTAATGACAGAAGGGAAAACACGTGTGTTATCTGGCTGGAAGCAGCTCAGTGAAGCAGGAGGGGCGGGAGGCCGAGGGGAGGTCCAAGCAGGATGCCTTTGAGCTGAAATGATCTTCCCCGGATGAACGGGGAAAGTCATCAGGTTTGCAAGCAATTACAGGACAGAAGTACCTGCAAAGAATAGACTGGATCCAATTCAGAGATGTTTACCTTAAACACAACCCATGCGTCAAGCCCACGTAAAATCATTTTCCAACGAAACCATCATAACTAATTGGTTATTTGGTACAAATTTATCTTTTGCTTTTTGAGGAAAAGAACCCAATCAAAACTCTGGCAAACACACTACTCAGCCAAATCTGATGCAAAGGTATACAAATAAGGTCAAACCTTTTGCATGACTTCTTTCTACAAGGGGCAATTTTATGTGTGTCTGTGACATAAATTACTCTGTGATTCTCCACAATCTGCTCAAGCAGCTCAGCGACCAGATTCAATCTAAAATCTTCATTTGATTCAGTTCCTCTTCACTTGAAAGGGAATCCATATTTTATCACACCATGAGCCATTAAAGAAATCGAAATTTACTCTACTATTAGAAATTCATGAAGTTCAGTTCTTTAAAGAAAAAACCTTATCTCTGATGGGGAGGAAATACATATTTTGACAGCATGCGTATTTTTTTAGCTCAGTACATAATTGCAGATGAGACACAACAGTAATATAAGAGTTACATCAAACTCCGATTGGACGTTCATGTGAGTGTGAAAATACTCCTTCCTCTGGCACTTTCTCCAAGGAAACTACCAAAACCATTGATTTTCAACTGCATGTATTCAGCTGGGTTACCAGTTATGTTCTGCCCTGTAAAAAGACTGGCACACATTCTAATTATATCCATTCTTTTATTTTAATTACTCTGGAGAGTGATCACATATTTAAGTTGGACTATCTTTAAAAAATTAAGTTTCTTTAGTGAAAGTATCTTAGACAGCTATGCCACTACACATCAATTAGAAAGTTAATCATTCTGCTTGTTCTCACAAAAAAAGACTTTGAAAGAAGTAAAGAGGTGGCAGTGTTTGGCTCGTTTTTAAAAGTTAATTAGCAGGCACCTGGGCAAAGAGATCACTCAAGAACTAAGTATATCAAAAACCCAAAATATGTAATCAGCATAGTGTCAAGAAATAGAAAGAGGTTCTCTTTATGAATTTCCTCATCTCATTTTAAAAGAAAATGTTCACATCATTGTGTCACATGTAGTTTCAGCATGCTAGAAAACTTTATTACGTAAGAAAATGGCTTCAGGGCTGGAGAGATGGCTTAGCGGTTAAGTGCTTGCCTGTGAAGCCTAAGGACCCCGGTTCGAGGCTCGGTTCCCCAGGTCCCACGTTAGCCAGATGCACAAGGGGGCGCACGCGTCTGGAGTTCGTTTGCAGAGGCTGGAAGCCTTGGCGCGCCCATTTTCTCTCTCTCCCTCTATCTGTCTTTCTCTCTGTGTCTGTCGCTCTCAAATAAATAAATTTAAAAAAAAATTAAAAAATAAATAAAAATTTAAAAAAAAAGAAAATGGCTTCAGAATTTTCTTAAAATATTTTTAAGAGATAGAAGGCAAATCAAATCAGACTCTATGACTTACGAAGCTCAAAATTAGCTTAAATGCCTTGAAAATTAGAGCTTTATATAATAAAATTTAAAATATTATCAGTCAGCAAGTAAATCATATACTCTAGACTACATTTCCTTCATCATAGATTCATTAATAATACTTCAATGTATTTCTACTGATGGGTACCCACTCCATCTTAAAATATAACCTCATTATGGTTGTGTTCAGGCAAACGTATCATTGGCAGCATTTATCGTTAAAGGTGACTTTCAAAACACACACGTAAACTTATCCTCAGGAGCAGTAACAACTTTCCTGTATGTCAATCTACAAATTTCATTCCATTCTTCCATTAACTTCTATAATCCTATTAGGATCTCTTAAAAATACCAATTCGAATTTTCTAAACAATTCTCTGATGATAAGTCAGGCACATAATAAAATGTATTGTGGCCTTACTATATTTGAAAATGTCATTTAATCAAATGAGATCAGGTATATGAAGGAAAACTGCACAACGTCTGTCCCACAGCAAACATTTCATAACAAACACTGATGGGCTCTGAATTCAACGCAACCCTTTGATATCGGTGAGAACTCAGTTCCACATTTAACAACAAACTCGATGCCTAGCACAGCGACACAGCACTGAGGGTTGAGCGCGGGAAGAATTAAAACTCCTGCCCTCTTCTCCTGACCACAAACAAGACAAGGGAGAAACGTAAAAGATCCCCAGGCCTTGGATCTCCATGACCTCACCGTGCCTGACACGACCTACACAAGACCATCATGAGAGGAGGAAAAGATCATGACATCAAAGTAAAAGAGAGACTGATTGAGATGGGGAGGGGATATGATGGAGTTTCAAAGGGGAAAGTGGGGGGAGGAAGGAAATTACCGTGGGATATTTTTTATAATCATGGAAGTTGTTAATAAAAAAAATTTTGAAAAGGGAAAAATATATTTGAATAAAAACTGGAGAGCTGGAGAGATGGGTCAGTGGTTAAGGCACTTGCCTGTGAAGCCTAAGGACCCATGCTCAACTCCCCAGATCCCTCATAAGCCAGACACACAAGCAGAAACATACACAATGTTGCACATGCGCACAAGGTGGCACACGCATCTGAAGTTCAATTACAGTGGCAAGAGGTCCTGGTGCACCATTTCTCTCTCTGTGTGTCTCTCTAGCTCTCAGTCTCTAATTTAAAAAAAAAAAAAAGAGGGGCTGCAGAGTTGGCTTAGTAGCTAAGGCGCTTGCATGCAAAGCCAAAGGACCTCCGATCAATTCCTTAAACCCACAGAAGCCAGATGCACAAGGTAGTGCATGCATCTGGAGTTCATTTGCAGTGGCCAGAAGCTCTGGCATGCCCATTCTCTCTCTCTCTCTCTCTCTCTCTCTCTCTCTCTCTCTCTCTCTCCCTCCCTCCCTCCCTCCCTCCCTCCCTCCCTCCCTCCCTCCCTCTTTCTCTGCACAAGGTGGTGCACACATCTGGAGTTCATTTATAGTGGCTGGAGTCTCTGGTGCACCCATTCTCTCCTCTCTCTCTCTCTCTCTCTCTCTCTCTCTCTGTGTGTGTGTGTGTGTGTGTGTGTGTGTGTGTGTGTGTGTGCTTCTTTCTCTCAAGTAAATATAAAAAAAATAAAACCTTAAAAAACATTTGCAGAGTTGATACATGATAGGTAATGTGCACCTGTCACTGTGACCCATCAAGGAGACTGAGCCACAACATCCCATTGGGTGGTCACTAGTGGTGCTGAGGTCTGCGCATGGGCGATGCTGGCACCCTCCTCTTTCCACTGTACAGGTGGGCTTCCCCTTGGGGACTGGACAGTAATTGCTACCGTGTCCTTTAGCATTCTCAAAATATCTTTGTCTATCTATAATTCTGTTAATGGCTCTACCACCAATAGTTAATTTCCATTTAAAACAAGATTTTCATCTGGGCTGGGAAATGGTGTTTTTTTTTTCAAAATTCTATCTTTCCTAGTATTGTCATATTTCCTACTATTCTGTTAAGTACAGCTGTCACTCCTCAACTGAGAAGTCTTGTTAACCCTGAATACAACTCCCAGTAGAAAGGCAGGATATTTAATTCCCCATTAATTATAATTTAAATGTTTGCTGGCTACGTTATATTTCTTTCGTAAACTATCCTTTTAGGTCCCTTGTCTATTTGCAGCGAGAGTGGTCCCTATTCTTTCACTGACATGTTGGCATTCTTTGTCACATTCCACATCTATTTCAATCACTTTATTGCCTAAAATTTTTTATAGTTTTTTAAACATTTTTTAATGTTTATTTATTTATTTGAAAGTGACAGAGAGAAAGAGGCAGAGAGAGAGAGAAAATGGGCGCACCAGGGCCTCCAGCCACTGCAAATGAACTCCAGACGCGTGCGCCCCCTTGTGCATCTGGCTAACGTGGGTCCTGGGGAATCGAGCCTCGAACTGGGGTCCTTAGGTTTCACAGGCAAGCGCCTAACCACTAAACCATCTCTCCAGCCCTGTTTTTGAATTCTTAAAATCACTATTGCCTCTTCCTCAAATTTCTGTTAAACAGTCAAGTGGGACAGAAGGCTGTTGCAAAAGCAAAGAAGCATTAGTGGCTCTTATGTAAATTATTGCCTAAATTTTTATTTAAAACTTTATTTATTTATTTAGAGAGAAAGAGAGAGGCAGGGAGATGGGCACACCAGGGCCTCCAGCCACTGCAAACGAACTCCAGACGCATGCGCCCCCTTGTGCATCTGGCTTATGTGGGTCATGAGGAATCGAACCGAGGTCCTTTGGTTTTGCAGGCAAACATCTTAACCGCTAAGCCATCTCTCTAGCCCCCGATTGCCTTAAAAAAAAAAATGCCCAGGCCTATCCCCCTGCAGTTAGTTATTTATTCCTTGCTCGCTGGGCTGAAGAGAGATGAGAAGGGCAGTCAACTGCTCCGCCTTGTCCGCCTAACTGAGGCATACTGTCACCAACATTCTCCTACTCTGAAGGCAGCCAAATTTTGTTTGGTTTTATTTTCTTTTTATATACATAGTTTCTTAGTAAAACTCATCATTAAAAATCATTCCAGGGCTGAAGGGGTGGCTTAGCAGTTAAGGCGCTTGCCTGAAAAGCCAAAGGACCTAGGTTCGATTCCTCAGAACCCACGTAAGCCAGATGCACAAGGGGGCACATGCGTCTGAAGTTCATTTGCAGTGGCTGGAGGCCCTGGTGTGCCCGTTCTGTCTCTCTCGCACTCTCTCTCTCCTTTCTTTCTCTTTCTGTCAAATAAATAAATAAAAATAAAAACCATTCCATAATCTTTCCTGGTAAGTTTTCAGTATTTGAGTTATCACAATCATGCCCCCACAAATATTTACTAATGTGGTAATACTTAAACTAACAAAGACAAACCAATACTTTGTTTTTGGCCAAAACGTTTCTTTACCTAAGTCAATGGGTAAAACTCACAATGCATTTATGCTGAGAGGTTTTAAATAGCTGTCATGCTAGATAAGGCATAGCAAAGGTAGAGCTTCCACTCTCAGGGGAACCATCCGGAAATACGGACAAATCCAGAATAGTCTAAGTGTTGGGAGGGAGTATTAATAGTATTGAGATTGTATATGTCAGAAGTCTATGTATGAAGTACAAGGAAACTGCTCATCAAAGCTGCACTGATTTGCCAGGCGTGGTGGCACGCTACTTGAATCCCAGCACTCAGGAGGCAGAGGTAAAGGATCGCCGTGAGTTCAAGGCTACCCTGAGACACCACAGTGAATTCCAGGTCAGCCTGGACTAGAGTGAGACACTACCTCAAAAAACCAAACCCAACCAAAACAAAACAAAAAACTGCACTGGTTTGAGCATCCCACACTACATTGACCTTCTATTATATTTTTTCCCCATGTTCCTTAAGTAACTGCAAGTCTGTTAAAGACACACACCTACCCTAGCTTAGGTACCCTGGATCTCAGAGAAGCATGTGTCACATAGCTGTCACTGAACGTTTCTTGAATCAATAAAGAAAAGAAGGATTAGAAGTAGTTGCCAATTTAAAAAAAAAAAATCCTAGCCGGGTGTGGTGGCGCACGCCTTTAATCCCAGCACTCTGGAGATAGAGGTAGGAGGATCACCATGAGTTTTAGGCCACCTGAGACAACACAGTGATTTCCAAATCAGCCTGGGCTAAAGTGAGACCCTACCTCGAAAACCAAAAAAGGAAAAAAATTATACAAAAGTATGAGATTGAAAAGTCATTTGATCTTCCCCAAATTTACAAATGTAACTTCAATAACTTTGTCTAAAAGACAAAGCACCTGTCTGATCAGACAGAGGCTTAATAAAAGCCTAAATTTTTCCCTTTAAATCTGATTTTTTAAATCACTTTAAATTTCTATTAAGTTGCAATATCATAAAAAGAATTCCCACACACAATACAGCCAATTTCCCTAACATTATCATATCTAACCATAATCAAAACTATGAGACATTGATGTAATTCTACCAACTATAGACTTGACTCAGGTTTCATACAAATAAATTTGACAATAATATCTTTATTCATTTCCATTATTTTAAGAGCATTTAAATGTCTGATGTGTCCTCCAATCTGTGACAATGCCTAAGTCTTTCTATATATTTGACATGTGTTCATTTTGAAAAACAACAGTCAATTATTTTGAGTACAGGAGGTATTTTCTTATGATCAGATCATTAAGTTATGCATTTGAGCAGGAACAAAGGACGATCGTGCGCTCTTCTCTTGGTCAGATATCTACCAATCTCCTACTCCGTACGGCTAGCTACTCTCTTTGCATTTAATATCTGTGGAGAAAAACTTTGAAACTCTGCAAATATCCTGTTTCTTTTTAAAGTCTCCTCCAATCTTAGTACCCATCTGTGCATCTTACTTATAACAACCATTACTGTGGGATCCTAATGGTTATTTTTTATTCACCAACTCTTGCCATATGCATTAACTGAAATTCTTCTGTTAAAAAGTATTCACTCATTCAATTATCTATTTAAAGCAATCGGAGCCCATGGGCACTGTGATGGTTTGAAAATGAACTGTATCCATAGCCTCGTGTGTTGGTCATTAAAGCCTCATACTTGATCCCCAGCTGGAGGGGATTTTGGGAGGTGTATCCTTGCTGGAGGAAGTGTGTCACTGGGGGCAGGTCCTGCGGTTTTACAGCCTGGCCCCACTTGGCAGTGGCAGCCAAGGCACCCTTGCTGCTTCTTCCCAGCCAACGTGACAAAATGGGGTGCTCAGTCATCTGCTCTGCCATACATTCTTTGCCATGATGAAACTGCCCACTTCCCCTCGAGACTGTAAGACAAATAGACCCCTTCCACCTGTACCTTGTTGCTGGTCTTGGGTTGAGTGCCTTGTCCTAGCAACAAAGAGGAAACTGTGGCAGCTATTTATCTACTTATTTATGTTTGCTTTTTCAAGGTAAGGTCTCACTCTAGCTCAGGCTGACCTGGATTTCACTATTGTGGTGATGTGAATAGATGGCCCCCAATATATTCAGGTTTTTATTAGTTTGTAGTTTGCATTTGCAGCCACCTGATTGGAGGCAGTGTCATGGGGCGGATTTTAAAGTGTGGTGGTGGGTTTGAGATTTCAATCTAAAGATCTGCAAAGTGGAGTTCCTGAAGTGTGCTATGCTGTTTGGCTTTTGGCTTTTGGCTTGTGCTTCTCTCTATGGTTGGTCCTGTGAAAGCAGGCTGGCTTCTTCTGTCATTACAAAACTTCCCCTGGATCTGTAAGCTTTAATAAATATCCCTTCCTCCATAACTGTACCTGGTCTGAAAGTTCATCTCAGCAGAGCTGTCTACTACAACTATGTAGTCTCGGGGTGACCTCGAACTCCCGTTGATCCTCCTACCTCTGCATCCCATCTTGCAAAGGAAAGCAGACTTATAAGTAATGGGTTTGATGCCTAGAAATTGGCACTCCTTTTCTTCTGCAATGCCTGTAGGGTACAACTGAGGAATACCATGAATATATATAGTTACCCTCAATATAGCAGCTTTTGATTCCCCTAGTGACAACTTCTCTTCAGACTGGGGAGTTGTTTGCCCACCCGGCGCGGTGTCCCTGATGTCCCTGTGCTCTGGGCCTCACTGCGGTCTGTGGGTATGTCCTGCCCGTCTCCAGAAGGAGTCCACCACTGCTTGCCACTCTCTGCTCTGGCGATGGTGGTGTTCTTCCAGACAGTCACTATACCCTTGGGTAGCAGAGATGTGGCCTTCCCAGTATTTCTGCCTCTTCCCCAGTGGTGGCCCTGGGCCAAAACTCTCCTCCAAGTAGAGGATCACCTCTGTTCCCTTCTCCTAGGTCTGGTGGGTCTGCACCTGTGAGAGTTAGCTGTGTGTTGCCTTACTGGGGATGGAACCTCATGCATGCTAGGCACATACTCTACCCCTTGGCCACATTCCAATCCTGTAATACAAATTATTGTTTTAATATTCTATTTATGTATTTATGAGAGAGAAACAGTCAGAAAGAGAGAATGGGTGCACCAGGGCCTCTAACCACTGCGTGCAAACTCCAGATGCGTGTGCCCACTTATGCATCTGGCTTATGTGGGTCCTGGAGAAACGAACCCGGGTCCTTAGGCTTTGCAGGCAAATGCCATAACCGTTAAGCCATTTCCCTGGTCCCCTATTTTTTTTTCTTTTTAATTTTCGTCCTTCATTCAGGTTTTATGCAGCAAAGAAGAAAAAGAAGATGAGGGAGAAGGACTTGGGTGGAGTTTACTGTTGCATCTGCACCCACTCTTCTCCTCTCCTCTCCCTTCACCATCAGAGGAATTACCTGCATGGCAGATACCTGGTAGTGGGGCCAAAAAAACAAAACTACAAACAGGTGTGAATTTCTCCCACTGCCTCCAGGGATTCCACACTCTCTTACCAGCCCACATAGAGCAACCCTGGATTCAGTGACCATTCAGCCTGCATTCTTAGCAGTGCCCAGCTCTGTGCCCGAGACAAGCACTCACTCACTCCTTCTTGCCCGCATCTGTCTCGACAGCCTCTCCAGCTCACTGGCTGCCCTGGGACCGTTCAACTCTCTGGAGTTCAGAACTAATGATGAACCTGAACTTGGGAAGCTTCTTGCTATTCTTTTGTCATGTTTTAAGGTTAGAGGCTATATTCTTTCTATGTGTTTATAGTAATACCTGGTTTTTTTTGCTTAAAGACTAAGTTCATTAGGAAGTCAACTTAAAAGCAGCATTCCACATTAAAATATTCTAGTACGATTTTTAATCTTAAAACCTAATTACAGAATTTTGGCTGTTCACTGATGTGATTTTTTTCTCTAGATGTTGATATATTATCAAGAAAGTTCTCATTATTTCCCTAACAATAAATTCAGAACTAAATTGCATTAATGCATTTAAACATAAGCTACACAAAACTGAGCCTAATAAAAAACACATAACAGCTGATAATGATTTCTTGAAAGCATTTGCTTTATGTTTGGCAGAGTGTTCTTAGAACACCAATTACATATTCATGGTCCCCATAATTTTGCTTTACAAAATATTTTCTCAAATCTCTTCGGAGATTACTACAGGGTTAAAAGTTGTCTTAAGATCAAAGATCAAATAGCTGGCAAAAAAAAAAAAAACAACCTGTAATTCTCTATAGCAGCTCACTGATCTTTACCATCTGCTATGCAAGAAAGGAGGTATATGTTAAGTTTGAAAAAAAGAAAACGTTTTTAACTAGAAATGACAGTGAACCAACTCTGGCAAATGTTCAGAGGAAATTCTTCTAGAGGAGATCCAACTCCCTCTTGCCAAACTATAAACGATGTCAACAAAAAGCAAATAAAATGTAGTTAGTAGAAAACTGTCTTTTGTGTATATCTTTTTTCCTGCAGATACATCATCCGATCAGATTTCTATTATAGAAACCACACATAATAAATGAATTTTCAACCATCAATAAGACTTTATAAGCACAAGCTCATGGGCGAATGATCAGACACAGCTGGAGGAAGGCACAGAAATGCAGCTAACTCAAAATCTACCTCTTGGCAGAGGCCAACAATCCAATGTACTTGGATTTTCCTTTATGCAAAAGCCTAGAAACCTAGTCCTGCATCCTCAACTTGGAAACAATCAAGAAATTCCCAGGAGCCATAAAAATGGCACAATTTTTTGCAAGAGATGAAATGCTTTTTGTCTCCAGAGACAAATGCTCACAGGCACACCAACAATTTTGGCTGTGGGTGTCCATCAGTGCATTCTAGAACAGGGTCTGACTCTTTCCTTAATGTACCCCAAGCTTCTCCCCCACCCCACAATCTGTGACTCACACTTTCAACGTTATATACATGATACTTTAATGTAGTCACATAAGACAAAAAAAAGGAAAAGGAATATCACCATATCCAATATCACCAGACCAATGAGAACAGCCACAAAAAAATTCCCATTCTTGGGCTGGAGAGATGGCTTAGCAGTTAAGTGCTTGCCTGTGAAGCCTAAGGACCCCGGTTCGAGGCTCGATTCCCCAGGACCCACGTTACCCAGATGCACAAGGGGGCACACGCATCTGGAGTTTGTCTGCAGTGGCTGGAGGCCCTGGCGTGCCCATTCTCTCTCTCTCTCTCTCTCTCTCTCTCTCTCTCTCTCTCCCTCTTTCTTTGTCACTTTCAAATAAATAAATAAAAATTTAAAAAAATAAATCTTTTAAAAATTCCCATTCTTCTTCCTAGGTAGATGCATAAGAAAGTCTAAAAAAACGTGGGTGGAAATAATTGCCTCTGTATCCACATGGAAAATTATCTATTTGAATCTCTACTTTATCCAGATATAAAAATTAACTCAGGGCTGGAGAGATGGCGTAGCGGTTAAGCGCTTGCCTGTGAAGCCTAAGGACCCCGGTTCGAGGCTCGGTTCCCCAGGTCCCACGTTAGCCAGATGCACAAGGGGGCGCACGCGTCTGGAGTTCGTTTGCAGAGGCTGGAAGCCCTGGAGCGCCCATTCTCTCTCTCTCTATCTGTCTTTCTCTCTGTGTCTGTCGCTCTCAAATAAATAAATAAATAAATAAATCTTTAAAAAAAAAAAAAAAAAAAAAAAAAAAAATTAACTCATAATGGATCAAAGACCTAAATGTGAAAGCTGAACTATAAAATCCTGGAAAGGAAATCTAGTATAAATCTTCATAGCCTTAGATTACATAAGAGTGAGGCTTTTGCTTTTGTTTCTGCCTTGAAACTTCGTGTGTAGCCCAGGCTGTCCTTGAACTTATGATTCCCTTGTGTCCGAGTGCAGAGATTATAGGCATGCACCAATCCTACCTTGTAACAGTTTCTTAAATGCAATAACAAGAGTACAAATAACAGAAGGTAAAACAGATTTCACCAAATTTTGACTTGCATGCAACAAAGGACACTATGAAGAAAGAAAAAGGGGAGGGAGAGTCATTTTCTTCAGTGGCATGACCACTAATAAATTGCTCATGGTGCAGGAAATGACGCCCCATAAGCATGCGTTCACACAAGCATCCTAATTAAACTCATGGGACCAAAAACAAAAGAAAGAAAGAGAGAAAAAGAAAGAAAGGAGTCATAAAAGTAGAAGGAGGGAAACTAAGACTAATTGAGAAGAAAGTTCAGTGGGGGTAAGAGGAGGGCAAAGGAAGGTAGCTAGGGATGGAAATGGTTAAAAGGTATTGTATACATGAAAGAAATTGTTAAATAATTAAGTATAAAAGAAACAAACTAGGTATGGTGTTATGATCCTGGAGCTCCTTAGGAGACCAAACCAAGAAAATTACATGAGCCCATGAGTTTGAGACCAACATGAACAACAGACCCAAAAAAGGCGGAGGGGACTGGAGAGATGGATCAGTGGTTAAAGGTGCTTGCTTGCAAAGCCTGTCAGCCCAGGTTCAGCTCCCCAGCACCCACGCACAGCTAGATGCACAGAGTGCTGCACGCATTTGAAGTTTGTTTGAAGAGGCAAGAGGCCCTTATGTGCTCGCTGTCTCTCTCTCAAATAAATAAAGTTATTTTAAAAATAAAATATAAGTGCTGACGAGACTGCTTAGTGGTTAAGCACTTGCCTGTGAAGCCTAAGGACCCGGGTTTGAGGCTCGATTCCCCAGGACCCACGTTAGCCAGATGCACATGGGGGTATACACATCTGGAGTTCGTTTGCAGTGGCTGGAGGCCCTGGCGCACCCATTCTCTCTCTCTCTTTCTCTTTTTCTCTTTCTTTCTCTCTCTCTCTGCCTCTTTCTCTCTGTCTGTTGCTCTCAAATAAATAAATAAAAATAAACAGAATAAAAAATAAGGGTTGGAGAGATGGCTCAGCAGTTAAGGCTCATGCCTGTGAGACCTAAGAACCCAGGTTCAATTCTCCAGGTCCCACATAAGCCAGATGCATATAGTAGCACATGCATCTGGAGTTCGTTTTTAGTGGCTAAAGGACCTGGTGTGCCTGTTCTCTCTTTCTCTCTCTCTCCCCCTCCCTCCCTCTATCTCTAATAAATAAATAAAAATAAAATCTTTTTAAAAATAAGATAAAATAAAAAATAAAAATCCGGGCTGGAGAGATGACTTAGCAGTTAACCGCTTGCCTATGAAGCCTAAGGACCCCGGTTCAAGGCTCGGTTCCCCAGGTCCCACGTTAGCCAGATACACAAGGGGGCGCACGCGTCTGGAGTTCATTTGCAGTGGCTGGAAGCCCTGGCGCGCCCATCCTCTCTCTCTCCCTCTGTCTTTCTCCCTGTGTCTGTCACTCTCAAATAAATAAATAAAAAATGAACAAAAAATATTAAAAATAAATAAATAAATAAAAATCCAAGCCACGCCTAGTGGTACATGCCTTTAATCCCAGCAGTTGGGAGGCTGAGGTAGGAGATTCACCATGAGTCCATGAGTTCGATGCCACCCTGAGGCTACATAGTGAATTCCAGGTCAGCCTGGGCTAGAGTGAGACCCTACCTCAAAAAAAAAAAAAAAAATTAAGGATATACCTCAGTGGGAAAGTACTTGCCTGCCATGTACAAAGACCTGGCTTTGATCCTCAGTTCTACCAAAACTAAAGAAAAAAGAATATGAAATACGTATCAATCATATATGTAATTTTAAAAGTCTAATATCCAAGCTGGGCATGGTGGCACATGCCTTTAATCCCAGCACTCGGGAGGCAGAGGTAGGAGGATTGCTGTGAGTTCAAGGCCACCCAGAGACCACATAGTGAATTCCAAGTCACCTGGGCTAGAGTGAGACCCTACCTCAAAAAACCAAACAAAGAAAGCCAGACGTGGTGGTGCATGCCTTTAATCCCAGCACTCGGGAGGCAGAGGTAGGAGGATTGCCGTGAGTTCAAGGCCACCCTGAGACTACAGAGTTAATTCCAGGTCATCCTAGAACAGAGTGAGACCCTACCTCAGAAAACCAAAAAAAAATGTCTAATATCCATAATATGAAAGGAATTCTTACAACTCATCAAGACAGCCTAAATTAAAGAAAAAAAAAAAAAGGAGCTGGGCATGGTGACACACGCCTTTAATCCCAGCACTCAGGAGGCAGAGGTAGGAGGATTGCTATGAGTTCTAGGCTACCCTGAGACTTCATAGTGAATTCCAAGTCAGCCTGGGCTAGAGTGAGACCCTACCTCGAAAAACTAAAATCAAAGGGACTGGAGAGAAAGCTGAATTGTGAAGAGCACTTGCTTAAGCATGCAGGCCTCACAGGGCCTTGGAGACACTGGAGTTTGACCTCCCCAAAGCCACGTAAACCCTGGCCACACACGGCTGCAGGTTGAAGAAGAGCCCCGTCTCAAGGAAATAAACCAAATGATAGAGGATACCAGAAGTCCTCTTGTGGCCTCCACGAATGCGTATGCCACACATAAACACACAACACATCACACACCATACCATATACTCCACACACACACACACACACACACACACACACACACACTTACTTACTTGCACACAAAAAATTTAAATGGGGGCTGGAGATACAGCTTAGTGGTTAAGACACTTGCCTGCAAAGCCTACTGACCCAGGTTTGATTTTCCAGTACCCACATAAGCTGGATACATTAGGTGGCTGGCACACCCATTCTCTCCCTCTCCCTCCTCCCCCTCCCTCTCTCTGTGTCTGTCTCAAATAAATAAAATTTTTAAAATGAGCAAAGAATTTGAACATTTCTACAACAGAGAACATAAAATGGTTAATATGCACATGAAAGGCTACTCAGCCAAGTATAATGAAAAAACATGTGAAAAGGCAACAGTGAAACACATTACCTTGTATGCTATTTAAAGTTCAACATCATTTGTCACTGGGGAAATAAGATAGCAAAATTAGAAAAAGATGCCACTTTAGACCCACTAGGATGGAACTAAGTGTTGGTAAGAGAATAGAGACACTGGAACCAGGCACCTTGCTGGTATAACATGACACAGCTCCTGTAGGCAATTATTCAGAGACACAGCAGCTGTACTCCTAGTTACATAACCAAGAGAACAAAAAACCATGGCTCCATAAAACTATGTTTCACAAATGTTCATGGCAGCATAATTTGTATGAGTCAAAAGACAAAAATGAACTGTCCATCCACTGATGAATAGATAACAGTATATACATATAATGGTTATATTATTCAGCTATAAAAAGGAATAAAGGTGCTGGAGATGTGGCTTAGTGGTTAAGGCATTTGCCAGCAAAGCCAAAGGACTCTGGTTCTATTCCCCAGGACCTGGGTAAGCCAGATGCACAAGGGGGTCCATTCATCTGGAGTATGTTTGCAGTGGTTGAAGGCCCTGGTACACCCATTCTTTCTCTCTCTCTCTCAGATAAATAAATTAAGAAAATAATAATTTTTTTAAAAAAAAGAGCAATGAAGAAGCCAGGCATGGTATCACACAACTTTAATCCCAGCACTTGGGAGGCAGAGGTAGTAGGATCATCGTGAGTTGGAGGAGACCCTGAGACTACAGAGTGAATTCCAGGTCAGCCTGGGCTAGAGTGAGACCCTACCTTGAAAAAAAAAAAGGAATGACCACATGTTCTCTCTCATATGTGGATCCTAGCTACAGATGACTGGGCTTCTGCATGAGAATGAAAATACTTAGTAGCAGAGGCCAGTAAGTTAAAAAGGAGACATAAAGCGAAGAGAAAGGAAGGGAGGAGGATACTTAATAGGTTGATATTGTATATATGTAAGTACAATGATTGTCATGGGGAGGTAATATGATGGAGAATGGAATTTCAAAGGGGAAAGTGGGGGGGGAGGGAGGGAATTAACATGGGATTTTTTTTATAATCATGGAAAATGCTAATAAAAATTTTTTAAAAAAAGGAATGAGGTGAAGGATCATTGGTTAAAGGCACTTGCTTGCAAAGCCTGATGACCCCCACTTTCAATTCCCAGCCTCCATGTAATGTAGATACACAAAGGGGTGCATGTATCTGGAGTTCCTGTGTAGTAGCAAGGAGCCCTGGTGTGCCCATCATGCTGTCCTCTCTCTCTATCTCTCATGTACGTATGTACATACATACATACATACATACATACACACACACACATGAAAGAGGAAAAGGAAATAGCCATTCTACCATACATAGGTTCAAGATTTGATCCCCACCATCTTCCCCTAGTAAAAATGTGCTTTTTTTTTTTTTTTTTTTTCTTTTTTCTTTTTTCTTTTTTCGAGGTAGAGTCTCACTCTGATCCAGGCTGACCTGGAATTAACTCTGTCATCTCAGGGTGGCCTTGAACTCATGGCAATCCTCCTACCTCTGCCTCCCGAGTGCTAGGATTAAAGGCATGCGCCACCACGCCCGGCAAAAAATGTGCTTTTTAAGAATTCACAAGTAAATCTTCCATTGTGTGTGTGTGTGTGTGTGCGTGTGTGTGTGCACGCCTGCATGCACATGCATGCACTTGTTTCAAGGTCTCACTATGTAGCCCAGGCTGGCCCTAGACTTGTGATCCTCCTCCCTCAGACTTCCAAGTGCTGAGATTATAGACATGCATGCTTATTTCCAGCTTCCATTGTGACTTATGTTCATGTCTAATAATAGGTAATTCAAAAACTCAAAAAAAAAAAAACTCAAAAAGAAGGCTGGAGAGATGGCTAATGTGCTTGCCTGCAAAGCCAAAGGACCCAGATTCAATTCCCCAGAACCCACATAAGCAATATGCACAAGCTGGCGCACGCGTCTGGAGTTCGTCTGCAGCAGCTTAAGGCCCTGGCACACCCATTCTCTCTCTAACTCTATCTCAAATAAAATAAAATAAAGTTAAAAAAAAAACTTAAAAACAGCCAGGCACAGTGGTTCATACCTTAAATCCCAGCACTTGGGAGGCACAGGTAGGTGGATTACTGTGAATTCAAGGCCTGCCTGGGACTACACAGTAAATTCCAGGTCAGTTAGGCTTAGAATAAGACCCTATCTCAACAAAAACAAAAGAAAAAATATATATACCCTAAAAGGCTACATGTCATAATTGCTATAGTATGTGTAACTTCAGTTTAAAATATTGTTCATCTCATAAATTGAAACTATATTTACTACAGAAGATTAAAGGGATCCTGTAAAATTCAACTTTTCTTCAGGAACTGAAGAGGAATGTTTTGGTGAAATACTATCTCAAACTCATCTAATATTTAAATGGGAAAATGTATTCATTAATAAATAAGCAAGTTCCGCAATACTTTCAGCACAGAAGGAAGGAAGCATATGGGATTCTGGTAATGCTCAGATGCTCTATTTGTGAAAATCCGTCAGCCTAGAATCTCT
The DNA here is from genome assembly GCF_020740685.1 of Jaculus jaculus. NCBI lineage: Eukaryota > Metazoa > Chordata > Mammalia > Rodentia > Dipodidae > Jaculus > Jaculus jaculus. The sequence continues at coordinate 323,649,504 of NC_059102.1, forward strand.
GATATAAATATATATATATAGAGAGAGAGAGAATTAAAAGATTTTTAAAAAAAGAAGGGCTGGAGAGGTGTCTTAGGTAAGGTACTTGCCTATGAAACCTAAGGACCCATAGTCCACTCTCCAGATCCCACTTAAACCAGACACCCAAAAGGTGAGGCAAGCACAAGGTCGCACATGCCCACTAGGTGGCACAAGCATCTAGAGTTCAATTGCAGTGGCTGAGGCCCTAGTGTGCCAATTTTGTCTTGTCTCTCTCTTGCTCTGTCTCTCTCTCTCTCTTTCTGAAATAAAAAAATAAATAAAAGATTTGAAAACAATGGGCTGGAGAGATGGCTTAGCGGTTAAGCGCTCACCTGTGAAGCCTAAGGACCCCAGTTCAAGGCTCGATTCCCCAGGTCCCACATTAGCCAGATGCACAAGGGGGCGCACGCATCTGGAGTCCGTTTGCAGTGGCTGGAAGCCCTGGCGCGCCCATTCTCTCTCTTTCACTCACTCTCCCTCCCTCCCTCTCTCTCTCTCTCTCTCTCTCTGTCACTCTCAAATAAATAAAAATAAACAAAAATAAATTTTTAAAGATTTGAAAACAAAAACAAAACAATAAAACTGGCCAGGCATGGTAGCACACTTCTTTAATCCCAGCACTCAGAAGGCTGAGGCTGGGACTTCAAGGTCAGCCTGAAGCTACAGAGTTCCAAGTCAGCCTCAGCTAGAGTAAGACCTGACCTCAAAAAGAAAGAAAGAAAAATAGGCTAAAGAGATGGCTTAGTATTTAAGCGCTTGCCTGTGAAACATAAGGACCCCGGTTCAGGGCTTGATTCCCCGGGACCCACATTAGCCAGATGCACAAGGGGGCGCACGCATCTGGACTTCATTTGCAGTGGCTGGAATGCCCATTCTCTCCCTCCCTCCCCCCGCCTCCCTCTTTCTCCGTCTGTCACTCTCAAATAAATAAATAAAATTTGTTAAATAGAAAGAAAGAAAAAAGATGTAAGAAGTGGGACTGGAGAGAGAACTCAGCAGTTAAAGGTGATTGCTTGCAAAGCCTGAAGGCCCAGGTTTAATTCCCCATGACCCACATAAAGCCAGACATACAAAGTAACACGTGTCTGGAGTTCTTTTGCAGTGGCAGAAGGCCTGACGTGCCCACTTCCTCTCCTCTCTGCCATCTACCTCCCCCCACCGTATGTCCCTGCATCTTCCTGTCTAAAATCTATTTATTATTCATTTACTTGGGTTGGTTTTATTTTCTAATTCCAAATGTTTAACTTTACATACATATATACTTTTCTGGATTCATGATTTTATCCAGCAAGTCATCGCTTCAAATGCCATGCAATACTTTTGGCATACTGACCTCATGCAGGTCACACAAACCAGAATACCCCCTAAACTGGCATTGACCTACAAAACTTCCTGTGAGGGGCAAAACATGCTGAATCTACAGCATCTGATTTAAAAACATGCTATGTATGCCTACTGGGCTTGTGAAATGTAGGTGGGGATAATTAAAGTACTGAACCTTATATTCCGATTATATTAATAGGGATTTAACTGGCTATGTGAATCTGGGCTATGGTGCAACTGTGCTATAATAATATAACCCCAGAAATATCTACCCTCTTCTGTGTTGCGAACATAAACATGCCCTTCCTTTTGTTAGTTATGAACAGGATGAGGCACTTCCCTCACTGTCATTTCTCCGGTCACAAGAAGCAACGCTTCTTAAATAATTCTCCCTTAGTGCTGGAGAGATGGCTTGGCAGTTAAGCGCTTGTCTGTGAAGCCTAAGGACCCCAGTTCGAGGCTTGGGTCCCCAGGACCCACGTTATCCAGTTGCACAAGGGGGCGCACACATCGGGAGTTCATTTGCAGTGGCTACAGGCACTGGCGCACCTATTCTCTCTCTCTCTCTCTCTCTCTCTCTCTCTCTCTCTCTCTCTCTGCCTCTTTCTCTGTCTTTCGTTCTCAAATAAATAAAAGTAAAAAATAACAATTCTCCCTTATATTTTAAAACTGTTTCTATGTTTCATTAGTATCAGAGGCTAAAGTATGCCTAGAATTTAAGACTAAAATAATTTTAAACAACCTCAATAAACCACAAAAAAATGAATAGCTCACACTAATTATAAACAGTCAAGGCTGTGGTAAGGAAAACGAAAGACCGCTTTCACACAGAAAATTGATTGTTCAGGCCTGAATATTTTGACTACGGCTATAAATCACCATACAAGACCTTTTGGTGCTAAAATTTTCACAAAAAAAATACAATGTTCCCACAAATTGAGAACTGAGAAACACTTGCCTAAGTCAGAATTCACCAAACTAAGTTTTAAGGAATAATAATACATAGTATTAGAATTGAAATGATGTACTACAAAAAGTGTTCAAAACAAAAAACAAAATAAAATATTTTAGGCTGAGGTAGGAGGATTGCTGTGAGTTGAAGGTCACTGTGGAGCTACAGCATTATAGATCAGCCTAGGCCCTACCTTGAAGAAAAAAAAATAAACAAAAACTAAAATAAAACAAAAAGTGTTCGTGTATAAACTGGGAAATACTAAATTAAACAGACATAAAATAGCCTTGGGGAGGAAAATCCCCCACCAAGTAGTAACCAGGCCTGACCGGAGCACCCAGAGCAGGAAAGCCATAGAATGAGAGGAAAGCTCTACATAGCCTCTCAAACACTAATTATGCTCACTGTGATTCTCCAAGGAGATTAAGGAAGATGTATAAGACCTATCTGACCAATAATCATGGAATCAGCATTTCTCAAAGTTTCCTGATTTAAAAAAAAAAAAATCACCTTGGGGGCTGGAGAGATGACTTAGCTGTTAGGTGCTTGCCTGCAAAGCCTAAGGACCCAGGTTCAATTCCCCAGCACTCATATAAGCCACCTGCACAAGATGGCACATGCACCTGGAGTTCATTTGCAGTGGCTAGAGGCCCCAGCGTGCCCATTCTCTCACACTCTCTATTAAATAAAAATAAAAATTTTAGAAAGCTAAAACATATGCATATATAATATTATATTATATTTATAAATTACTATCACACATAAATGAAACCGGGAAAGGGAATGGAAGAGAAGGGAAGAGGAAGGAGAGGAGAGTATGTTGATGAAGATGTGGAGAAATTCAAAATCTCGTGCACTGTTGGTGGGAATAAAAAAATGAGTGGCCGGGCGTGGTGGCGCGCGCCTTTAATCCCAGCACTTGGGAGGCAGAGGTAGGAGTAACTCTGAGAGTTCGAGGCCACCCTGAGACTACATAGTGAATTCTAGGGCAGCCCCCCCAAAAAATTGATGCAGCTATTTTGAAAGATAAAGTGGTGTTTCCTCAAAATATGGAAAATAAAATTAGTGTATGGTGCAGCAACTCCATTTCTGAGCATACAGTAGTCATTCCCCCTTATCTGTGGACGATATGCTTCAATTTCCTTAGCTGATACCCAAAACCACAAAGAACCCTAACTCTTCCTATCCTATAGTTTTTATTGCCTTAGGTACATACCTCTCATAAAGTTTGATTAATAAGTAGGCACAGTAAGAGATTAACAACAAAAAATAGAAAAATGATAATAATATGGAATCATAAAAGCTATGTGCATGTGCTGTCTCTCTAACAGTATCTTACTTAGCCCTTTTTGCTCCCCTCATGAGGTAGATGACACCTGAAGCACTACCCCACTTCTCACTGGCATATCTGAAATACTGGCTCCATTCTCGTACTGGGAGGCCATTATTAAGAAGTGAGGGTCGGGGACTGGAAGGGATGACTTAGTGGTTAAGGCACTTGCCTGCAAAGCCTAACGACCCGAGTTCAATTCCCCAGGACCCACATAAAGCCACATGCACAAAATGGTGTGTGCATCTGAAGTTCATTGGCAGCGGCTGGAGGCCCTGGAACATCCATTCTCTCTGTCTGTATCTCCTCGCTCTGCAAATAAATAAATAAATAATTTTTAATTTAAAACAAAGAAGAAGTGAGGACGGGGCTGGAGAGATGGCTTAGTGGTTAAGGCATTTGCCTGCAAAGCCAGAGGATTCCGGTTCGACTCTCCAGGACCCACGTAAGCCAAGCGCACAAGGGGGCTCAAGCAACTGGGGTTCATTTGCAATGGCTGAAGGTTCTGGCATGTCCATTCTTTCTCTTCCTCTCTCTGCCTCTTTCTCTCTCTCAAATAAATAAAAATATATTTTAAAAAAAGAAGTGAGGGTTACTTAAACACAAGTACTTTGACACTGAAACGGTTATTATGATAGCCAAGACAGGCCACTATGCAAGGGACTGCAGGCAGCATACGGAGCTTGGAGACACTGGACAAGAGATGGTTCATGCTATTGGCAGGAAGGGAAGGACAGCTTGAGATTTCATCACGCCACCAAGAATAATAAATAATTTAAAAACTTGTTGGGCTGGAGAGATGGCTTAGCGGTTAAGGCGTTTGCCTACAAAGCCAAAGCACCTCGGTTTGATTCCCCAAGACTCATGTATGCCAACTGCACAAGGTGGCGCATGCGTCTGGAGTGCGTTTGCAGTGGCTGGAGACCCTGTGCACCCATTCTGTGTGTGTGTGTGTGTGTGTGCCTCTTTCCCTCTCTCGTTCTCTCAAATAAATAAATTTATTAAAAATTTTTTTAAAAAACTCGTGAACTGCTTGCTCCTGCACTTTTCCATTTCATATTTTTAGGCAATAGTTGATCACAGGTAACTGAAACCATGGCAGAAAAAAAAAAAAAAAAAAAACATAGATGGAAGTGCCAGTATTTGGCAAAATCCAAAAGGATCAGAAGCAAGATCCTGAAATCACAGCTACAGACCCGTGTTCATAGCTACACTGTTTTTCAAGACAGGGTCTCACTTTACAGCCCAGGCCGGCCTTACACTCCAATCCTCCTGCCTCACTTCCGAAGTCCTGGCATTGCAGGTATGGGCTACCTTGCCCAACTATGGCTGCAGAATTCACAATAATCAAAGGGCAGAAGCAATGCAAATGTCTCCTGGCAAATGAATGAATGAAATGTTGTCTATGTACAATGAACTTGTTACTCAGTCTTACAAAGGAAAAGAAAGTGGCAAATGCTACAACATAAATGACTCGATGCATGCTAAGTGTAAGGCTTAAGCCCATCACTAAAGGACAAAAACTATGACTCAACTTCTGTGAAGTAGATAAACTCACAAAGGCAGAAAGTGGAAAAGTAAGTTAATGTATGGCAGGTAGTGTTTCATATTTGCATGATGAACAGAATTCTGGAGACGGATAGCAGTGATGATTGTACTGTTAATATAATTAATACCACTACATGCTTAAAATTATTAAGATTGCCAGGCATAATGGTACATACTTGTAATCCGAGCACTGGAGAGGTGGAGATGGGAGGATAGCAAGTTCCAGGCCAGCCTAGGCTATACAGTTAAGACCTGTCTCAAAAAAAAAAAAAAAAAAAAAAGTGAATGGCCAGCCAGGAGTGGAGGTGCACACCTTTAATTCCAGCACTCGGGAAGCAGAGGTAGGAGGATGGTCAAGAGTTCAAGGCCACCTGAGACTACATAGTGAATTCCAGATCAGCCTGGACTAGAGCGAAACCCTACCTCAAAAAGAAAGAAAGAGAGAGAGAGAGAGAGAGGGAGGGAAGGAGGGAGGGAGATGGGGAGGGGGGAGGGGGAAAGGGGAGGGAAGGAGATAGAAAAGAAAACAAAACAAAACAAAACAAAAGAAATTTTGGGAAAACAACCAATCTCACTTGTTCCTTTACACTGCTGAGGACATTGCTGGAGGCAGCCTAACCACCACATGCTTCCACTAGGATCAGCCACATACAGGGTCAATATGGAAAGCCCAGCATGTCCACATCCTAGGTCTAGGAAGATTTTCTTCAGTTCTACCAACTTAGAATTTATTAAAACCCAAATATAAACTTCAATATGCCCAAACAATCTACATATGGAGCATCTACCAACAGGGAGATGTATGTAACCTATTTTTGTAAAAATCAGTGCACTTATTATGCTGGTAGTCTTTAAGTCTATAATTCTATTATTTACATTATGGGGCTGCAGAGATGGTCCCATGTTGTTAAAAGTGCTTGCTTGCCAGGCCTGCCAGTTCTCCAGTACCCACGTAAAGCGAAATGCACAAAGTGGTGCATGTGGGTGAAGTTTGTAGCAGCGACAGATGGGTTCTTTCTCTCATAAATAAATAGTAATTTTTTTTAAGTTAGAGAAAAATTATATTATGGGAGAAAGAACAATTTATACCTTAAATTTTATCTCTCTACAGCCATTTTATTTATTATTCACTTATTTATTTATTTGATGTATGTGCATATGGGTGTGCCATTTTTCATCTGGCTTTACATGGGTGCCAGGGAACCAAACTTAGGTCAGCAGGCTTTGCAAGCAAGTATCTCTAACTACTAAACCATCTGCCCAGCCCCTCTCCACACCCTTTCAAATAAATATTCTAGTGTTGGGAAGACTGCTCAATGGCTAAAGGCTTCTAAAATTATTATAGCAATAGTGCATTGTATCCTTTTGGTTACTACAAAAAAGCAGTCTGTATCTTACTAAAAATCCTTTACAAATGCAGAAAATAAAGAGGCTAGGTAAAGAATTCTAAATTTTGAGCCATATGTTGTGGCGCACGCCTTTAATCCCAGCACTTGGGAGGGAGAGGTAGGAGGATTGCCATGAGTTCAAGGCCACCCTGAGACTACATAGTGAATTCCAGGTCAGCCTGGAATACAGTGAAACCCTACCTCAAAAAACCTTCAGCCTTCTCTAGAGAACTGAATAAGTGATTCCACAAGAATACCTTAATCCTCTCCAAGGGCAGCGCCCCAGTGGTCTACCCCTAGTCTCTCCACTTCTTAACGGCACCACCACCTCCACAGGGCCACGCTGAAGACCAAGCCTTCTTTCTACACCTAAACCTTGGGACAAACCATATCCAAACCAGAAACTTAATTCAAAAAAGGATGTTAAGTCTAACTGGGTTTTTAATGAAGTCTATAAAACAGAGCCAACTTGTAATTCTGCATTTTCTACCAATTGCATCAGTGCTAGATGGCTTGCAAAACACACTGACCAGCAGGGCGTGGTGGCGCACACCTTTAACACCAGCACTCAGGAGGCAGAGGTAAGTGGATCGCCATGAGTTCAAGGCCACCCTGAGACTACATAGTGAATTCCAGGTCAGCCTGAGCCAGAATAAGACCCTACCTCAAAAAAAACAAAAAACAACAAAACACACACACACACACACACACACACACACACACACACACACACACACTGACCATACTCCAAATGAGGTGCTCTCAATTTCCTTTTTGGGTGAAAAAAATTAAACAGTATTTCTACGAATATACATGTGGTCCACTGGTGCTGGGGCAGGACCCTCAGTGGATCGTCATCATACAAGGCCTCATACACAAACTTACTGTTTTCAGTAAACGCTACAAAGTGCCTAAGGTGAACAACTGAAGGAAAATGCCAAGCTACCGATGGCATTCTCCTAAAACACATGCTATGGCATGGCTTTTTTTTTTTTTTTTTGAGGTAGGGTCTCACTCTAGCCCAGGCTGACCTGGAATTCACTATGGAGTCTCAGGGTAGCCTCGAACTCACGGCGATCCTCCTACCTCTGCCTCCCGAGTGCTGGGATTAAAGGCGTGCGCCACCACACCCGGCTTTTTTTTTTTTTTTTTAATTAGGGAGACTTATTCATTGCAATACACCAAGGAAGGACGATTCGGGACTACAACTGTGAGCTTCACAATAGGTTCTAGAAGAATCACAAGTGATCCAGGCTTTGACTGTGCCCTAACTCTCTAACCCAGACTGTGGGCGGCAGCAGCCACCTTGCCCAGGTGCACTCACTGCCCATGGCAGAGGCTGACCAGACCCAGCCAGGCACCATGTCCTACCGCTGCCTCCGCTCCACTCACCAAGGCTCCGGGCCCAGGCGCCCTCCGACTCACGCTGAGCCAAAGCGGCTTTTTAAAATAACTTTCTACTCTGTATTTTGTTGTCTTTCATTGTAGATCTGAGTAAGAGCAGTGAAGAGAAGCCATACTAGACTCTATGATATTCGGCCTTGAGATTTCTTCCACCAAACACATTAGCTTATTACATTTTTTATTTATTTTGGAGAGAGAGATAATTGGTGTGCCAGGGCCTCAGCCACTGCAATCGAACTCCAGATGCTTGCGCCACCTAGTGGGCATGTACAACATTGCACATGCATCACCTTGGTGCGTCTGGATTACATGGGATCTGGAGAGTCGAACGTGGGTCTTTAGGCTTCACAGGCAAGCGCCTTAACCGCTAAGCCATCTCTCTAGCCCAGCTAATTACTTTTAAATTCAACTTTGCTCAGAGTCTCGGGACACAGGCAGAATGTAGTCAATCTATTTGCCAGGATCTCACATGAACTGCCTGTAATCCCAGTTTCCAATAGAATCCTTTGTCCCTTCTGGGCCTCTTGAGTCAAGCCTCCACTGTCCATATATCTCTTGGCATCCTGTTCTCCCTAACCCCCACTAGAATAGTCCATAAGCTCTGCTTAAAGCACTGTAAGGCCTCTTTAGTCCAAAGTTCCAAACTCTTACAAAGCCCTCCCACAAACCAGTTCTAAAAGCTTAGAAAACCACATGGTCAGGTTTATCACAGCAATGGCAATGGCCCCACTTCATGGTACCAATTTTAGTTATCAGTTACTTTCTCCAGGCTGGAACAAAATACCCAATCAGAAGCAGCTTATGGAAGGAAAAGGATTAGGTTCAGTTTACAGTTGTACAGGGTTAACTATTCACACCCATGAGCCTACTGGGGTCATTTTACATGGCAAACACTACACCAAGTATTGGCATACTGATGAGTGTTCTGTAGAGTCTCCCATTGCTTTTGTAGGAGCAGAGCTCAAATCACGTCCACATTATAAATAGAAATGTACTGGGCTAGAGAGATGGCTCACCAGTTAAGGCATTTGCCTGCAAAGCCAAAGAACCTCGGTTCAATTCCCCAGGACCCACATAAGCCAGATGCACAAGGGGGCACATGCATCTGGAGTTTGTTTGCAGTGGCTAAAGGCCCTGGAGCACCCATTCTCTCTTCCCCCACCCCCTTCTGTCTCTTTCCCTCACTCAAATAAATTAATTAATAAATTTTAAAAAAAAGAAGAAGAAAGAAATGTGTGCTGGGCATGGTGGCACATGCCTTTAATCCTAGCACTTGGGAGGCAGAGGTAAGAGGATCGCCATGAGTTCGAGGCCACCCTGAGACTACATAGTGAATTCCAGGTCACCCTGGGCTAGAGTGAGACCCTACCTCAAAAAAACAAAAGAAAGAAAGAAAGAAAGAAGGAAGGAAGGAAGGAAGGAAGGAAGGAAGGAAGGAAGGAAGGAAGGAAGGAAAGAGAGAGAGAAGGAAAGAAAGAAAGGAAGGAAGGAAGGAAGGAAGGAAGGAAGGAAGGAAGGAAGGAAGGAAGGAATGAATCACTACATGTAGCAAATAGCAAGTAAGCACAGAATAAGTAATATGTTGTCCTAAAGACAATGTTAGAAGTAATTCTATTTCTCTAGCAAGGAAAATTACACAGATGATTGATGATAGACAGACAGATAGATAAATGATAGAGACATAGATTAGATAAATAAGATAGATATAGATACACATGTGTGTGTGCACACACTCACACACATAACTTAGTCTTTCAAAAAATATCAGAGGACTGGAAAAATGGCTTAGCGATTAAGGTGTGTGCCTGCAAAGCCTAAGGACCCCGGTTCAGTTCTCCAGGACCCACGTTAGCCAGATGCTCAAGAGGGGCACATGTGTCTGGAGTTCATTTGCAGTGGCTGGATGCCCTGGAGCACCCATCCGCTTTTTTTCTGCCTCTTCCTCTGTCTCTCTCTCAAATAAATAAATGAACTATTTTTTTAAAAAACTTTTAAAAATGTCAGAAATGACAAAGCAATGCCATATCCAATAAGGTTCTCTGGGAGAGAAGAGACACTAATGCTTGGTAAATGGATCCTTCACATTCAGCACATTAGAAATGCTGTTTCTCTAAAGCCATTCAAGCTAACTCAGCACTTACAATAGATCTGTGACTAAGAGACTTCACTTCGGGCTGCAGTGATGGATTAGCAGTTAAGTGCTTCCCTGCGAAGCCTAAGGACCCAGGTTCAATCCCTTCCCAAGTCCCCATGTAAGCCAGATGTGCATGGTAGTGCGTGTGTCTAGAGTTCATTTGTAGTGGCTAGAGGCCCTGGTATGCCTGTTTTCTGTCTCTCTCACTCACTCTGCCTCTCTCTCTCTCAATTAAATAAATAATTTTTTTAAACGTTTCGCCTCTAAAAGGTGGGCTAAAACTTATTCAGGACTCACAGCACTTCCACATGGGAATGAACCTTATGAATTTCTGTAAGTTAAAGCATCTGACAGCACTGCCTCTTTAAAGGAATGTTCTTCCCCTTTACACACACCACAGGCTCCGAACCTAGGGCCTCATGTGTGCTATGCAAACACTCCTACCACTAAGCTACCAATCCAGCTCTCTTTCTCCTTTTGTATTTTATTTTCAGACAGGTTCTATCAAGTCATTCAGGCTGGCCTTGAAATTACTGTCTCCTGGGCAGGCCTTGAACTTTCCTTCCTTTGCCTCATATTCCTGAGTATCTGGCATTATAGGCCTGTCCCTTCAGGCCCAGCTCTTAAAAGGAAATTTTGGTCGCTGTAATAACTCAAAAGTTTATAAAAGTCATCCTAGCTAATTTCATAATACCATTAAACTGTATAACTTTCAAGAAGTAATAACAGTCCTATAAATGGAGATTTTACGAAATGCTAAATGATCTATTATTATAAGGTTTTCTTTGGATATTAAATCTAATTTTAGGGCAAACTAACTTTCTGCTTTTTCAGAGGAATTAAGCAAACGATTAAATAAGTGAATCAGGATGTGTCAGTACACTATGTTGGCCACTAACTTTTTTTTTGTTTTTGTTTTTGTTTTATTTTAGAGGTAAGGTCTCACTCTAGCCCAGGCTGACCTAGAATTCACTATGTAGTCTCAGGGTGGCCTCGAACTCATGGTGATCCTCCTACCTCTGCCTCCCGAGTGCTGAGATTAAAGGCGTGTGCCACTATGCCTGACTTGTTAACTTTTTTGACATTGAGTAACAAAATAGTGCAAGAAAATGATACTTGTAAAATACCTTTATACCTTTAATACAAATACCTTTAATACCTTTAATACAAATAATTTAGTTCTTCAAGGGTGAAAAATTAATTTTGGCTATGAAATTTAGAGAACAATTTCAGGCTTCATGATGAAATGAAAATACTAAAAATATTTGATAAGCTAAAAAAAATTTCCAGAAGTTTCTTTCATGGAAATGAAGTGAAGGACAAAAAGAGAGAGGGAGAAAAGAATAAATGAGAAAAAGAGAAGGAGAGAGAAAAACAGACACAGACGGACATAGAGACAAAGACTGAGTCAGTCAAGCAGGCTCAGAGGCCACATTCCTGAGGTTGTTTGACGTGTCTTCCAAGATTGATTATCTCAATACAATGGATGATTGTCCTTCCAATATTTCTTTCTCAACCTTACAGTCTATAGAAGTGCCCACCCTGGAAAGCTGGAAGAGCACACATGCATCATAAATCACAGGGGACAGGCCAGCTCCATGCTAAGTCAATTCTTCATTCAACACCCTGTCGTAGCACAAGGCAGCCTCATCTCCTCGGGGGAATTAATTGGCCTGTAATCATCACTTGGATTATTGAGCTCTACTATTTCACTACAGTTTTTTTTAAGAGGATTGTTTCCCTCCCACTTTATCAAGCAGAAAAGTTGGGTGGAACACAATAACCACTTACGACCCGTCCCTCCAGACTGAACATGTGTTAGCAATCTTCCATGTCTGTTTCATCTCTCACACATGCTCGTGTGTGTCCTTTTGCTCATCCAATTGAGAACTGAAGAAATCTTAACTCATCCCTGAGAACTTTAACATGTCATTTTTAAGAATAGCATAATCTTTTATATGACCACAGTGCATAACAATACGCAGTCTACATCCAAATTTACCCAACGGGTGAAAAAATTATTGAACCTTCCCCCCTGCAGCCTGGATCCAATCTAAACTCACACATCACAATTAGTCATTATATCTCTTTAGTTTCTTATTGTCTAGATAAGTCACATACATAGCGTCTCACTCTAGCCCAGGCTAACCTAGAATTCACTATGTAGTCTGGCGATCCTCTTACCTCTGCCTCCGAGTGCTGGGATTAAAGGCGTGCCACCATAGCCCAGCATCTTTTTTGGTTTTAATAACAATGACTTTTATTTTAAAAGTCCCGGAAACTTGTCTTTTTAAGTGTTGTATTCTGAACTTATGTGCTTGTTTTCCTGTTAGAACATTTACCTTGGTTCTTTATCCCATTTTGCAACTTCCTTCAGGTTCAGTAGAGACTTGATTAGATACAAGTAAGACCTTTCATGGCTGCTGTGAACTTAATACTGCACCACAATGGGCATGCAAAGCCTGGATCATCTAGGTGGTAGCCACCAGACTGCCCACTGCAAAAGTAAAATTTTCCCTGTAACTGTGGTAACATGGTCTTGCTCTCCAAATCACCCATCATCTATTCATGATCTTTAAAAAATATATATATATTTTACTACTTATTTGAGAGAGACAGAAAGAAAGAGAGAAAAAAAATGGGTGTGCCAGGGCCTCTGGCCCCTGCTAACAAACTCCAGATGCATGCACCACCTTGAGTATTTGGCTTACATAGGTACTGGGGAATTGAACATGGGTCGTTAGGCTTTGCAGGCAAGTGTCTTAACTGCTAAACCATCTCTCCAGCCCATGTGATGTGTCTTGTTTTTTTTTTTTTAAAGAGAGAGAGAGTTGGCACACCAGTCCCTCAGCCACTGAAATCAAAGTCCAGACACTTGTGCCACCTAGTGGGCATGTGCGATCTTCCGCTTGCCTCACCTTTATGCATCTGGCTTACATAGGATCTGGAGAGTCAAACATGATCTTTTGCTGTATCTACCATTACTCTGAAGATTGCAAAATGGGTCGGATGTGGTGGCTCATGCCTTTAATCCCAGCACTCAGTTCAAGGCCAGACTGAAGACACAGAATGAGTTCTGGGCCAGATTGGACTAGAGCGAGATTCTACCATGAAAAACAAAAAGATTACAAAAGGATTGTCTATAGTTCATTGTTGTTTAGTAAAAAGCATTCTGTTATGAGCTGGGGATGTGGCTCAGTGGTAGAGCACTTCGTTAGCATGTGCAAGGCCCTGGGTTAGACACTCAACACTGGGGGGTAGAGAGGACAGGAAAATGATCCCATCATCCCCCAACATTCCACTACCCTTTTAACATACCACTGTGTACTGATGGACTTTTACTTTTTCAAAATGTCTTGTAATTGGGGAGCAGTTCAATGGGTACAGTACTTGCCTAACATGCTCAAGGCTCTGGATTCAGTCTCCAACATAGCCAAGGGAATGGAGACAGTTTACATCAATTAAAGTTCTTGCTTATTCTTTCTCTGTTTTGAGGGTCCCCCAGGTAGGTTCCCAACTCTATCCCAGCCTGACCTGGAACTCACCCTAGTCCCAGGCTGGCTTCAAACTCATGGTAATTCTCCAACCTCTGCCTCCTGAGTGCTGGGATTAAAGACATGTACCATCATTCCTGGCCTTTTTTGGGAGGCAAATGCAGGGGAGAACAAAGTCTTACTCTAGCTCAGGCCAGCCTCAAACTTAGCAATATTCCTACCTCAGCCTCTCAAGTGCTAGGATTACAGGTATGAGCCTCCATGACCAACTTCTTATTTTTTCTTATTAAAAATAAAAATAAAGCCGTATGGTGGCACATGCCTTTAATCCCAGCACTTGGGAGGCAGAAGTAGGAGGATCACTATGGGTTCAAGGCCACCCTGAAATGACACAGTAAATTCCAGGTTGGCTTGAGTTGAAGTGAGATCCTACCTCGAAAAAAACAACAACAACAAAAAAGTAAATAAATAAAATTAAAATAAAAAGTAGGTGGAAGAGAGTATTTGAGGAAGACAGCAATACCATTTACATATATGTGCACTCATGCATACATACCTGCAAATACACATGAATTCAGGCACAAAAATATGCATACATGCATGCACATCACATTCATACACACATCAAGCAAAGTAAATCTGGGCTGGAGAGATGGCTTTGTGGTTTAGGTTCTTGCCTGCAAAGCCTAAGGACCCAGCTCCAATTCCCTAGAACCCACATAAGCCAGATACATATGATGTCTCATGCATCTGGAGTTTGTTTGCAGGGTCCTGAAGAGGTTCTCTCTCTCTCTCTCTCTCTCTCTCTCTCTTCCTCCCTCTCTCTCCCTGTCTGTCTCTAAATAAATAAATACCCCCCCCAAAAAAAAAAAAAAAAAAGGAAAGAAAACCTTACATCTGTATTATACAATGGATCCTTTGGCAAGGAATACCCATTCCCAACTCAGTATTATGGTTGACAGGCAACAGAAATTGGCTAGGCAGTAAAGGTAACAGAAAACCAAAAGTGAATTTTTGTTTTCCTTGACAGAAAGTGGAAAATATCACTTAGCTTGCAGAAACCTGGATCTTACATCCTCCAGGAAAGATTTCTAGGTTAAACTTGCTCCCTTCCTAGAAGACAGAAACTCTGATCCTTACCTATGGTTACTGGAGAAGCTGTGAAATCTGGTCTTTGTCCATAGTAACCTGCAAACCTGGTCGTCCTCACACAGCCGCTCCCCATTGAGTTTCAAGGTCAGCTTCTCAAACTCCCTCTTGCCTCCCTGGGCAAGCATTCCACCTTGCTTCCCCGGCTTACATTCCAGGCTTAAGCTCCCTTCTCTTCTTCCTCCTAAAGTTGTAAGTGATAATAAAATCGTTCTTGGGCTGTAGAGATGGCTTAGCGGTTAAGGCATTTGCCTGCAAAGCCAGAGGATCCCGGTTCGACTCTCCAGGACCCACGTAAACCAAATGCACAAGGTGGCACATGCATCTGGAGTTCGTTTGCAGTGGCTAGAGGCTCTGTCAGCCCATTCTCTCTTTCTACCTCTCTCTCTCTCTCTCTCATAAATAAATAAAATATATATATTTTTTAATATAATGTTAACTGGGTATGGTGGCGCATGCCTTTAATCCCAGCACTCGGGAGGCAGAGTAGGAGGACTGCCATGAGTTCGAGGCCACCCTGAGACTACATTGTGAATTCCAGGTCAGCCTGGGCTAGACTGAAACTTCGCCTCGAAAAAACAAAAAAAAAAAAAAAAAAAAAAAAATCCATGCTGTTGACCCACATCTGCTACAGCGGCCAACCTACTGCCAAGAGTACCTGGCTCAGGAAGGCAAACCAGGCTGCTGGCTCCAGCGTCGGGGCCTGGAAGCAAATAAGAGTCCTCCCAGCAACCATCCTCAAACGATCAGCGCTGACTAGCAACCGGCAGTCCCTTGTACCTGCTCCCGCTCCACTTCAGCACAACCAAAAGTGTAGCCTTAACTAACCACAAAGGATGCAGCTGGGCTGTTCCTGTTTTTTGTTTTCGTTATGTTCATTTTTTAAGACAAGGTCTGACTATATAGCTCAGACTGCCCTTAACTCCCAATATTCCTGCCAGCACATCTGAGTGCTAGGGTTCTAGAATCCTAAGGTGTGTTCTTTTACTGCCCCACCTATACCTTCCACACACGCACGCACGCACGCACGCACGCACGGCATTCTGAGTGAGGACTCTTCTGTCTTCCTTTGAAGATCTGTCAATGCAAGAGTGGCTAACTCTCTCACTGTATATAACAAACTCTGAGGAAGTAGCCATTGGTTGTTGTCAATAGAATGGTCTCTTTTTATTTCCACAAACAGAATAAAAGCAAGTTAAAATCGGCCTTTATATTGTTGTGATTCTTTTGCTCTGTAACGTATAAAATTTCTTTCCCTGGAGGCTAGAGAAATGGCTTGGCGGTTGAGGCACTTGCCTGCAAAGCCAAAGGACCTAGGTAGAGACCTAGATTCGATTCCCCAGGACCCACGTAAGCCAGATGCACAAGGTGGCGCTTGTGTCTGGACTTTATTTGCAGAGGCTGAAGGCCCTGACATGCCCATTCTCTCTCTCTCTCTCTCTCTCTCTTTCTCTCTCTCTCTCTCCTCTCTCCTTCACATGAATAAAAAAAAAATTTTTTAATCCTCCTCCTACAGATAGGATGTGGAAAATCTCCTCTGAACCAGAGGTTCCCCAGGCTCAAGATCAAACTCCTCAAGGTATTTATGCAAGTTCTCCAACCTCTCTATGCATCAGTTTATGCATCCAGGGAGGGAAGAGAAACCATCTACTACTTAGGGCCATCCTGAGACGGTGAACAGTAAGGGGCCTGTTGTCTGGTGCAGGGCAGGTGCTCGGCGAAGCTTGCTCCTTTGACTGTGTCAGCACTGAAACATTTAATCCTGTGAATTGGTAGCCCTATTGCTGTCAGCCTGAGGAGGAGTCATTATTGTTTTGTTTGTTAAGTCCTCAGGAGTATGAGGCCAAGGTTTGGACCTCAGAAAGCGAAGGAAGTGTATTCTAGCACAGGTGTACTGTTCTCACAAGCTACAGAGAAGCAACAACGCAGGCTCATGTAAAACCACCTGGAGAAAACCAAAGCATGAAGGGCTGCCAGGAACTGAACTTAATTTTTTAATTTTTTGTTTTTTATTTATTTATTTGAGAGCGACAGAGAGAGAGAGAAAGAGGCCGATAGATAGAGAATGGGTACGCCAGGGCCTCTAGCCACTGCAAAGGTCCTCCAGACACGTGTACCCCTTGTGCATCTGGCTAACGTGGGTTCTGGGGAATCGAGCCTCAAACCAGGGTCCTTAGGCTTGACAGGCAAGTGCTTAACCGCTCAGCCACCTCTCCAGCCCTGGGGTTATAATTTTACCACTTAAAGTTCAGTCCCTGCAGGCTGGAGAGGTGGCTTAGCGGTTAAGGCGCTTGCCTGCAAAGCCAAATGACGTCTGTTCGATTCCTCAGGGCCCACGTAAGCCAGATGGACAAGGTGGTATATGCATCTGGAGTTCGTTTGGGCTGGAAACCCTGGCGTGCCCATTCTCTCTCTCTTTCCCTCTCTCAAATAAATAAATAAAAATAAAAATATTAACAACAAAACAGGTGTTGTTCCGTCTCAAGGATAAAAAAGAAATGACTATTGAACTCTGAGCTCTCCACATGAGGCCAATGCTTGTGCTACAGGTAAATCTCAGTAAGTGCCTCATTATTAAGCAAAGGAAGACAAACTTAAGAATTTCAGAATAAATAATTAAAAAAAAAGAAAGGAAAAGAAAAGAAAAGGGCTGGAGAGATGGCTTAGCGGTTAGGCGCTTGCCTGTGAAGCCTAAGGACCCCAGTTCGAGGCTCGGTTCCCCAGGTCCCACGTTAGCCAGATGCACAAGGGGGCGCACGCGTCTGGAGTTCGTTTGCAGAGGCTGGAAGCCCTGGCGCGCCCATTCTCTCTCTCTCCCTCTATCTGTCTTTCTCTCTGTGTCTGTCGCTCTCAAATAAATAAATAAATAATTTAAAAAAAAAAAGAATTTCAGAAACTGGGCTGAAGATAGGGGTTGGTGGGGAAAACACCTGCTACGCAAGCATGAGTGCCTGAGTTTGGATCCCCAGAACCTACATAAAGCCGGACACCGCAGTGCAAGCGTCTGTAATCCCAGTGCGCCTACGGCAGGAAAGGAGGCAAAGGCAGGAGAAGCCCTGGAAGGCCCCGGATGAGCCAGCCTGGCAGCTGCATCTAAGAAGACCCCGCATCAAGCAAGGTGGGGGGCGAGGACCAAGACCTGGAGTCCCCCCTTGATCTCCACTTGCACACCACGGCATGTGAGTACCCACAGTTACACAAACGAGCAGGCACACACACATCCACACACGTCAGACAAAAGAAGAGTTTGAGCCAGGCGTGGTGATGCGCGCCTTTAATCCCAGCACTGGGGAGGCTGAGGCAGGGGGATCGTTGTGAGTTTGAGGCCAGGCTGAGACTACGTGGTGAATTCCAGGTCAGCCTGTGCTTAAAGCGAGACCCTACCTCAAAAAACCAAAAAGAAAAAAATAACATAAAAACAACCAAAGAATTTGAGAAATCATACATATTGGGATTTATTTTTAAACAAAAGTGGATAATGAGGGCTGGAGGGATGGCGTAGCGGTTAAGGCGTTTGCCTGTAAAGCCAAAGGACCCAGGTTCGATTCCCCAGGACCCACGTTAGCCAGATGCACAAAGGGGTGCAAGCGTCTGGAGTTCGTTTGCAATGGCTGGGAGGCCCTGGCGCGCCCATTCTCCGTGTCTCTTTCTCTCCCTCTTTCTCTGTCAAATAAATAAATAAATAATAAAATATTTTTTAAAAAAAGAAAATGGATAATGAAACCTATTACTCTGTATGCTAACTTTAAAAATTAAAATTTTAAAACTCCCTTTTTAGGAGGGTATTACCATGGGATACTTTTTATAATCATAGAAAATGTTAATAAAAATTGAGAAACAATTTCCCATTTTAATTAATTCTTACATTCTGATGGAACATAAGCATGTTTAAATTTAACTTATTATAAGGAGAACTATGTTTATAAGCAAACAATTAGTGACTTAATTACCTGGGAAACTCTTCATTATATATGACCCTACCACCACCTAGTGGATACAAGTGGGTATTACCACGATGAAAACTCCCTACAGAAGACAAAGACTTGGCAAATGGGTTGATGGGCCAGAAGCAAACACGTTTCAGGCGCAATCAGGGAGTTCCACCAGGGCAGATACAGCTGCTTTGTGATTTGATCGCTTGTGTATGCCCACAGCCAGGAAGAGTGGGCAAGTACCCTGTTGGCCATCAACATCAGCTAACTGACAAGACTCAGCAAAAGACATCCAGTCATTGAATGGCAAGGGAATGGAGCAGTACTAACAGGAAATGTGCAGTCAAGACAAGGATTGACTTTCAATGCATATTACTAAGTCAGAAGCATATTTAAAAGGGTTGCATACAGTATAATTCCACATGTGTGTGACAGGCAGCAAAAGGCAAAAAAAAAAAAAACAGACCAACAGTGGGTGCAAGTCTGGGGAGGGAGGATGAACAGGCAGGGAACCCCTCTGTATGATATTACAGTGGAAGGTGTAGTCAGTGCATATTTTCCAAAACCCACGGAAAAATGCAACACTTAACAGTGAATTTTAACACAAACTTTAGACGCTGGATGATAGATGGTATATCAGTGTAAATTCATGAGTTGTACCAAATGTACTTTCCTGTAGGATTCATGCGTGCCCATCCTTTGGACATTGTCATAGTACAATGCTGTCATCTACAAAGTTCACAGTCAAGTTACAAGGAAAGAATCATTTGAAAAACAAAGTCTCATAATGTTGAAAGTTTGTCATTTTGTGCTACAAATAGGCACACCAGTGAGGAAGTCCATGAATAGACAAGTAGGAGCCGGGCGTGGTGGCGCACGCCTCTAATCCCAGCACTCAGGAGGTGGGGGCAGGGAGACTGCGGAGTTGAAGGCTATCCTGAGTCTACAGAGTGAATTCCAGGTCAGCCTGGACTAGAGCAAAACTCTACCTAGAAAAAAAAAAAATTCAAACGGGCTGGACAGATGCCTTAGTAGTTAAGGTGATTGCCTGCAAGACCTAAAGACCTGGCTTCAATTCCTCAGTACCCATGTAAAGTCAATGCACAAAGTGGCATGAGTCTGGAATCGATTTACAGCAGCTAGAGGACCTGGCGTGCCCATTCCCTACCCCCGCCTACAAGCAAAGAAATAAATATGTATTTTTTAATCTCAAATAGTAAGCCAGGTGTGGTGGCGCAGGCCTTTAAGCTCAGCACGTGGGAGGCAAAGGTAGCAAGATCATTGTGAGTTTGAGGCCAGTCAGAGACTACATAGTGAATTCCAGGTCAGCCTATACTAGAGCAAGACCCTACCTAGGAAAAAAAAAAAAAAAGAAAGGAAGGAAGAAAGAAAAGGAAAAAGAAAAAACAACTGGCTATGCCAAAAATAAATAAAAAATTTAAAAAGAAACGGGTATGCATTAAGTTGCAAGGAGTTGCAATGCTATCAATGTCACACTGCCCAATCAACAATTAAGTTACATAGATCCTGCTGTGTGCACACCTATGCATCAGCTATGCTAAAATATATGGAATTGTTCCATCAAGAGAAATGCTTATCACAGGCTTGGGGAGACAAATGCAGGAAGCGCAAAGCAATATATGAAAAGTAATAAGGCAAACCAACAATGGGAGCATTGTCTCTCTAGTATCTCATATAGTTTAGAATAAGAATCCAAGAAGCAATCAATCAGACTAGAACTTCTGTACACTTTTATACAGGACCCAAGTAAATAATCAGTACCAGTGGCAATAACTGATGAAGGGCCATTAACACAGGAAGCCTCAATTCTGAATAATGTTATTCTCCTTCATTTAGGCATATTAAACAATTGATTTAACTTATCACCACTATAATATAGGCTTCCATACTAAACTTTTTTTTTTTGGTTTTTCAAGGTAGGGTGTCACTCTAGTTCAGACAGACTGACCTAGAATTCACTGTGGAGTCGCAGCGTGGCCTCGAACTCACTCTTGGTAATCCTCCTACCTCTGCCTCTTGAGTGCTGGGATTAAAGTCGTGCGCTACCATGCCCGGCCCTAAACTCTTATTGAATGAGCCAAATGAAACAGATAAAATCCTCAATTCACAGGTAAAGCTCAGGAAGCAAGTTATGAAGGCAGCTCTTTTGTCTGTCTGTCTGTCTGTTTATTGTTGTTGTCTGTTTTTCAAGACAGTCTCGCTCTAGCTCAGCCTGACCTGGAATTCACTACGTAGTCTCAGGGTGGCCTTGGACTCAATGCGATCCTCCTACCTCTCTTGCGAGTGCTGGGATTAAAGGCGTGTGGCCACCACGCCTGGCTTCTCAAATCAGCTCTCAAACAGTGAAAGACTGGAGACCAAAACTGAATGCACTTACCTATAAGTCTGCCACTATTGCACTGCTATGAGAAAAGCCCCTTCAGCGGTTAGAGCCTTCTACGCATATGATAACACTGTACATCAGAAGAGCAGCTGAAGAAACGGGACTATGACTCACAAGAATTCAACAAATACTTACTGCGTTACAGGGTGCTGAATGCCTGAAATGCAACATTAAGTTAAGACACAGACCCATTCATTGTTTTGTAATAAAATTATGATCAAGTTCCTGATCTGAAAGAGCAAATGTTACAGGGGCATTCTGTTAGGGTGGGGGGAAAATATGGCTTGAAAAGTAAGGATCCTTGAAATAATCCCATTTTCCAATCATTAGCTACCTAACCAAGAGACTGGAAAGCTAGAAGGCTGTCACACTTCACTCTCTTTTTTTTTTTTTTTTTTTTTTTTTTGGTTTTTTGAGGTAGGGTCTCACTCTAGCCCAGGCTGACCTGGAATTCACTATGGAGTCTCAGGGTGGCCTCGAACTCACAGTGATCCTCCTACCTCTGCCTCCCCAAGAGCTGGAATTAAAGGCCTGCGCCACCACACCCGGCCACACTTTACTCTTCAGAATTAAGTGGAATATGAATTGGAAATAAGAATTAAATATCTCTAAATACTAAAAATAAATTGGAATCGTTGAATGTAGATTAGGAAATTTTATTTACAATCCTACATCAACATAATTTACTACACATAATTTACTGCACAAAGCAAGATATAACTAGCTACTATTTTATTGGGCTATTACCAAATGTTAAGAGGTTCCCAAGAAAGAAATGGGCTCTATAAAAAAGCTTTAGAGACCCTGAGCCACTGAACACCATGGAGAAGGCAGGCAAGATAGAAAAGGTAGATACTGCCTTGAGGCAAAAATGCTAGGAAGTGATAG
The DNA here is from genome assembly GCF_020740685.1 of Jaculus jaculus. Lineage (NCBI taxonomy): Eukaryota > Metazoa > Chordata > Mammalia > Rodentia > Dipodidae > Jaculus > Jaculus jaculus. The sequence continues at coordinate 323,671,471 of NC_059102.1, forward strand.
ACCGCTTTCTCTACGATCTGCAGCTAGGTTATTACCCATGATAAATTGATAACCATTCATTAAACTTTGAGAGCAGCAGACACCTGGCAGGCTATTTCATGCCTCAAGGAATTTATGGCTAAAATGACAGGTGACTTTGAATTCTGAAAGTAAAATAGATTCTTGAAAAATGTTGCTTTCATGCATCCTTCTGTTAAGTAAACTTGGAGGCACATAGGGGTATTTGCTGCTGATAAGAATTAAAGGTCATGCTTTTCTACATCAGTGAGGAAAGGATTAATATTCGTTGCATCAGTCTGTCAATCAACAATATATATGTGTGAACCAAGCACTTAAGATACATCCTGATCCATAAGCCGCTCTGGATCATAAGAGGGAAACTGTACAAAATATGCAGTAATAACCTAAACTAAAACAGGGTGAAATTAAGAGAGGAATTCTGTTTCCAGGCTTTCATTTGCTGCCCCCCCCCTTGCCACCATACTGGTGCTCCCCAATGGTGGTGGATGCTGGTGTTTGGTTAAGACAGGGTCTCGGGTAGCTCAGGATGACTTCAAACTCACCAAGTAGCTGACCTTAAACTTCTGATGCTACAGTCTCTCTCCCCATGCTGGCACTGCAGACATCCACCATCATACCCAGTTTATGCGGATACTAAGCAGACACTCTACCCACTGAGTCACACCCCAGCCCTTCCTGCAGCTTTTATCTCTGGTTCTCATTTGGCCTGTTCCCAACCTGATCTAAGGATACAAGGCTTCAACTATGACCAGCTCACTAAGGCTCCATCCTTCCCAGAAATGCCCTCTTCTGAATGGCAGTCATTTGCCAATCCTGACTGCATTAATTTTTTTAAGTATTTATTTATTTGACAGAGGGAGAAAAAGAAGCAGATAGAGAGAAAGAGAGAGAGAGAGAACAGGTGCACCAGGGCTTCCAGCCACCGTAAACGAACTCCAGACACATGCACCACCTTGTGCATCTATCTGGCTTATGTGGGTCCTGGAGAATGGAACCTGGGTCCTTGGGCTTCCCAGGCAAGTGTCTTAACCGCTAAGCCATCTCTCCTGCCCTGGCTGCATTACTTTATTTATGTACTGGTGTGAGAAGGGTGAATGGGTGCTCCAAGGTCTCCTGTTGCTATAAACAAATGCCAGATGCATATGCCATTTTGAGTCCAGCTTTATGTGGGTGTTGGGGAATCAAACCCTGGATGCACAGGTAGGAAAATACCTTTAACTGCTAAGCCATCACCCTGCCCACCTCAGCATCTTTTACAATTCAATCTGGCTCCTTGTTACAAATAACTAAGCTTGGGTTGGTGGGTTTGTTTGTTTGCTTGCTTCTGTTTGTTTGTTTGAGACAGCATGTAGCCTAGACTGGCATCAAATTGGGCATGTGGCTGAGGATAACCTTCAACTTCTAATCCTCCTGCCATTTCATTGAGTGTTGGAAGTACAGGTATGCGCTACCACATGCAGTTTGTGTGATGGTGGGGATTGAAGCCTGGTCTTCATGCATGCCAGACAAGTACGCCAACAACTGAGCTATATCCCTAGCCCCAACCACTGTTTCTTCTGTTGCTTCTGCTTCTTTCACTGCGTATCCAAAGCACTCAGTGGAAGGTGAGTGGGAGCCAAAGCAAAAAAAGACAAAGCAAATCCATGTAGTTAGGTCATGGGAACAAATAAAGATTAAAAAGCTGGAGGAGGGCTGGAGAGATGGCTTAGTGGTTAAGGCGCTTGTTTGTGAAGCCTAGAAACCCAGGTTCAATTCTCTAGGTCACATGTAAGCCAGATGCACGTGGTGGTGCATGCATCTGGAGTTTGTTTGCAGTGGCTAGAGGTCTGGAGTGCCCATTCTCTCCCTCCCTCTCTCCCTCCCTCTCTCTCTCCCTCCCTCTCTCTCTCTCTCTCACCCTCTCTCTCTCTCTTTCCCTCTCTCTCTCTCTCTCCCTCTCCGTCGCTACTAAATAATAAAAATAAAATCTTAAAAAAAAAAAAAAAAGCTGGGGCTGGAAAGATGGCTTAGTGGTTAAGGCGCTTGCCTGCAAAGCCAAAGGAGCTTGGTTCGATTCCCCAGGACCCACGTAAGCCAGATGCACAAGGGGGCACATGTGTTTAGAATCCATTTGCAGTGGCTGGAGGCCCTGGTGCTAGCTCGCTCACTCTCTCTCTCTCAAATAAATGAAACATTTCTTAAAAATACTATCACAGAGCCGGGCGTGGTGGCACACGCCTTTAATTCCAGCACTCGGGAGGCAGAGGTAGGAGGATCTCCGAGAGTTCAAGGCCACCCTGAGACTACATAGTGAATTCCAGGTCAGCCTGAGCCAGAGTGAGACCCTACCTCGAAAAACCAAAAAAAAAAATACTATCACAGGGATGGAGAGATAGCTTAGCAGTTAAGGTGCTTGCCTACAAAGCCTAAGGACATAGGCTCAATTCCCCAGTACCCATGTAAACCAGATGTACAAGGTGGTACATGCATCTGGAGTTCTCTAATAAAAATAAATTAATTTTTTGTTTGTTTTTTTTCATGGTACGGTCTCACTCTAGCCCAGGCTGACCTTGAACTTACAGTGATCCTCATACCTCTGCCTCCCGAGTGCTGGGATTAAAGGCATGCGCCATCACGCCCGGCTAAATAAATTAAATTTTTTTAAATGTTGGAGGAGTTAAATAATAAGGAATCAAACAAGCCAATCAAAAACTGACCTATGGAGCTAAATAGAGAGTTCTCAAAGGAAGAAATACGAATGGCATATAAGCATCTAAAAAATGTTCTACATCACTAGTCATCAGGGAAATGCAGACTAAAACTACATTGGAATTCACTATGTCGTCTCAGGGTGGCCTCAAACTCAGTGATCCTCCTACATCTGCCTCCCAATGCTGGGATTAAAGATGTGCACCACCACACCTGGCCCACAGTTATAAAAGAAGAAATCTCCTTGTACTTAAAAAATAATGGGGCTGGCAGGATGGCTTAGCAGTTAAGGCATTTGCCTACAAAGCCAAAGGACCATGGTTTGATTCCCCAAGACCCACATAAGCCAGATGCCCAAGGTGGTACATGTATCTGGAGTTCATTTGTGGTGGCTGGAGGCCCTGGTGTGCCCAGGGTGCCCATTCTGTGTGTGTGTGTGTGTGTGTGTGTGTGTGTGTGTGCGTGTGTGTGTGTGTGTGTGTGTGTGTGTCTCAAATAAATAAAAATAAAAATATATATAAAAAGAAGAAAAGAATGCAAAGCCAGTCATGATGATGTATGTCTTTAATCCTAGCACTTGGGCAGCTGAGGTAGGAAGATCACCATGAGTTTGAGACCAGACTGAGCAACAGAATAAGTTCCCAGTCAGCCTGGGTTAGAGTAAGACTGCTTTGGAAAAGAGAGAGAGAGAGAGAAAGTGATATACAAATTCCCTGCATACTCTATGCAACTTTTCTCATCCTGGCTCTGCTGTGCAGTTAATATCACATTCACAAAGCGTTCACCATCAGTTCACAACTTATTTCTTGTATTCAAGCTGTTTTTACAGTGAAGATTCCAGCCCATTGCTGCCCACCATGCAAACATTACAGATCCTATAGAACCCAGCTCAAGGTCACCTCTCCAACATGACTATTCATGACTATACCAGATGAACACTTAGTGATTCTTCCCAAAAGCTGTCTTGTAGGTCTTACTATGTGATAGGTGCTGGTGTAAGTATTGTATGATTTTGTCACCTCTATTAGAAGATTTATTTCCCAAAGACAAGAACCATATTTTCTGGTCTAGCACTCATTTTTTCTGGCTTGGGTAAAGAAGGCTCAAAAGCAAATTGCAAAAGAAATACAAAAATAAAATTAAAAAGTAACTAAAGCTTATCATCCAGTGCTATGTTCTCAGTGTTTTGGGTTTTTTTTTTTTTTTTTTCCGAATTGTGGATCTCAATTAATTTGTAAAACCAACTTAGTGGATCCCTAGAAATACTTTTTAATATTTTTTAATTTTTTAATATTTAAAATATAGAAGAATAGGGCTGAGGAAGATGGCTTAGCAGTTAAGGCACTTGCCTACAAAGCCAAAGGACCCTGGGTCAATTCCCACATAAGCCAGATGTACAAAGTAACACATGCATCTGGAGCTCGTTTGCAGTGGCTCAATGCCCAGGTGCACCCAGTCTCTCTCTACCTCTTTCTTTCTCTCTATCTCAAATAAATAAATGAAATGTAGAAGAATAAAAGCTCTCTTATTTGCTTCCTGTATCACAAGCAAGGTTAGATACTTTTTCATGTACTTATATATTGAGTAGTAATATTAACAATGAAACAAAGGATTTGAAAAATATCATTAGGTCCCTATTTCCTAGTTACCTCAATAAATGCCAAGGAAGAAGCCTTAGAGAATCCTTTATACTCGAATTAAAAAAAAAAATTAATTGGCATATCCCTACTTTGTGCTCGTTTTACAAGTGTTGAAACCAGTTATTGGTTTCCTTCCAATAGATTAACTATCCCTTCTTATTTACAGCTTTAATTAGCTAAGCAAGTCCTTTCCTACTTGCCTTCAATAGTACAAAGAAACTTCAAACCAGCAGGTCAGAATTACTGTAAACTCCTAAGTAGCTGAATACAAATTTAATAAGTTTCTACCATACTCTTAATGACCGCTAACCACAGTAAACCCCAACCATCCTTAGGCTATCAGCTATAAGCCACGATGAGTTCAAGTTTTATGCACATCTGGAGAAAAGGCAGCCATAAGGGAGAAGTCTTATCCGTGCTCTAAAATACTGTCAATCTTTCTCAGATAATATGCATTATGCTACTCTCACTTGGTCAACAAGAATACTTTCCAAGCACTTAGTACATGTCATTCCACAGACTGGAGAGACAAAGTAAACAATGACTGTCATGAAATATGGATACCCTAAATTCCTTCGTAATGGCTGGGGGTGTGGCTCAGTGAGTGACACAGCACTTCCCTTACACATGTAAGGCCCTGGGTTTCCCAGCACTGCTGCTCCAAAAACAAAAATATTTATCATAAAAACTTAAGACATGCTGGGCATGGTGGCACACACCTTTAATCCCAGCATTCGGGAGGTAGAGGTAGGAGGATTGCTGTGAGTTCAAGGCCACCCTGAGACTCCATAGTGAATTCCAGGTCACCCTGGGCGAGAGTGAGACCCTACCTCGAAAACCACCCCCCACAAAAAAAAAAAAAAAAACTTAAGACATAAGATAGAGATGATGTCAGCAACATGGCTGAGACGCTCCCTGTATAACAGAAGACCAACAAAGAAAAACTAGAGGTGGCCAGGCATGGTGGTACACGCCTTTAATCCCAGCACTTGGGAGGCTGAGGTAGGAGGATCTACGTGAGTTCCAGGCCAGCCTGAGAACACGTTGTGAATTCCAGCTCTTGACCAAAAGCAGGTGATGAGAGGAAAGGGTTTCTTTTGGCTTACAGGGGACAGCATGGCATGAGCAGAAGCGGGACATCACCTCTGCCACCACAGGGGTAAAACAGTGGACAGTGAGTTATCTCCAGTAAGAGGGAGTTGGCTCTAACACTTCTACACCCACCCCCAGAAACACCCCTTCTCCAGCAAGGCTCGACCTGCTAGGCTGCCCCCAGTTGGAGACTAAGCATTCAAAACACATTGAGTCCATGGGGGACATTGGATTCGAACAACCGCATGATCTCAAAACAGAGAGTGGGGAAGAAGAGGAAGGTCAGAATCTTGCTCTTAGGGAATGTCTACTAGGGCTGGGAAGATGGCCCAGCTGGTAAGGGGGCTTGCCTCGCAAGCATGAAGGCCTGAGAGATTCTGAGACTTCCCAAGTTTGATCACACACACACACACACACACACACACACACACACACTCCTGAAACATCAGTTCTATGGCAAGGGGGTAAAGACTACAGAATTACTAGACTAGGTAAGCAAAAAAAAAAAAAAAAAAAAAAAAAAAAAAAAAAAAAAGGCATCTCCAGGTTGAGTGAAAGCCAGTTCTCAAAGAAAGGCACACAGGTGAGTGATACAGGACACCCAACGTTCTCCTCTGCTCCACACGTGCGGTATACATCTGCACACATGAATGCCTATGCCTCACACATCACATCACATATAGTCAACCAACACACACACGTGCACACACACACACCCAGAAAAATAGAGAGACAGATAAAAGAAAACATACACTGGAAGCTGGGTGTGTTGCCTCAAGCTGTAATCTCACCACTTAGGAGGTGGAGGCAGGAAGAGCAGGGGTTCAAGGCCAGCTTCAGCTTTCCTAAGTGAGTTCATGCCCAGCCTGCGCAACATGAGTCCTACCTCAAAAAATAAATCAAAAAAAATTTTTCTATTACTTAAAAAAGCTTCATATTTGTTTAGCTTTCTGACCCTGTGCTTGTGCCTTAAACACCTTCACGAGGATTTTCTGCTCCTCAGTAAGGACAGCTCGCTCGATCCTGTCACAGACACATTCAGCACACATGGAACCACCATAGGCCCAACTGACATGTGTTTTTGTTTTGGACCATCTCATAAGGACTTTAGGTCTCACAGCATGAACCCCTTGAAGTCGGCCAGGGCACACGCCGCATGCTGACTTTGGTGCTTTCCCGACCTTCTTGGTGTTCAGGTAAACAATTCTATTACCAGGGGTTCGGGACAGCCTAGTTGTTAGAGGCTGTGTTATAGGAAAGCCTACGACGGTATGTCAAACGCTGGACCATGCTGAGTGCCTCTAGACACCGGCTCCAAAAGAGGAAAAGGAAAAATAAATCAGTTTAAAAAAAAAAAAAGAAGAAAGAAAAAATTAAAAACATATACTGAAATATTAAGGAAAGAAACATTATATAGATACATGAGAAACCCATATAGAAAATGTTAAATTTGGGCTGGAGAGATGGCTTAGTGGTTATGGCGCATGCCTGTGAAGCCTAAGGACCCAGGTTCGATTCTCCAGGCCCCACATAAGCCAGATGCATGTGGTGGCACATGCATCTGGAGTTCATTTTCAGTGGCTAGAGGCCCTGGCATGCCCATTCTCTCTCTCTCCCCCAATTAAATTAAATTAAATTAAAATTTTAAAAAAAGAAAAATATGTTAAATTAAATTAAATTTAATTTAAATTTTAAAAAAGAAAAATATGTTAAATTTGGTTAAAGCGCATAGGAGAGTTCTCTACACTTTCAACTTTTCCCTAATTTTGAGATTATCTCAAAAGAAAGCTTCTTTTTGAAAGTGGTTTGACCAATTATAAAACCTGTTTAAAAATAAGAATGCATTTATACTCTACCTTTAATTTCAACCATAATTAGCAGGCTAACAAAACATACTTTCCAATGAAAAGATCTAAACATTAATGTGAAATAAAGCTCATCTAAATATTTTATAAGCGGATTAAAGCTTCAGCTGGCACAGCAGTTATGCCCTGGTGCTGTTTATCGACCTTCTTGGGTTTCATTCTGGGCTCATCAGGGATCCCCTGAGTCTGATTAAACCACTTTATCTCTTATCTATAGAGAGATTGTTACATCTGAATAAAAAGAAGTTCCACAAATATGCAGAAAATTGTTTTTTCAGCCAACTAGGTTAAGAACAGGTATCAAATTTCACTTAGTCTTCTTAGACTACAAAAGCTAATTAGCAAGAAGTCCACATCAAATACAGAATGTAAGACATTTCATCCCATCTTGGGAAACAACATCTGAAGAACATATTATGGATACATTATGTTGGAATGACTCTGAAAAGTACTAAGCCTGTGGCTAGGGACCGAGGCACTGTGTCTGGGGCAATACTGGGGTTGGTTATGCTTATCAGACATCATGTCAAACTTCTTCTAAATATCTGTTTGTTCCCAAATGTTGATACTGCTCACATCCTCAAAAACATAAGTTTCGGGCTGGAGAGGTGGCTTGGCAGTTAAGGCATTTGTCTGTGAAGCCAAAGAACCCAGGTTCAATCCCCCAGAACCCATGTAAGCCAGATGCACAAGGTGGCGCATGTGTTTGGAGTTTGTTTACAGCAGCTGATGACCCTGGTGCACATCCTCCATAGCCCAGGGACTATCAGGGAAGAGGGGAATAAAGAATGTAAGAGCAGGGAGATGGGAAGTAGGGCTGCATAATGCTGTTTTCTGAATATGCCAGATCTGTAACACTCAGGGACTGTCACATACGTGGTTTCCGGCACATGATTGAGCCTGTCAGTATCTCATCATAGATGAAGGAGGGGTCCATGAGACCTCAAACCTCTCAGAATGAATAGGAGAAACTGAGGAGTACTAAGAAAGAGGGAGACATGGCCGGGCGTGGTGGCAGACACTTTTAATCCCAGCACGTGGGAGGCAGAGGTAGGAGGATCACCGTGAGTTCGAGGCCTCCCTGAGACTACATAGTGAATTCCATGTCAGCCTGGGCTAGAGTGAGACCCTACCTCGAAAAAGCAATAACAAAAAAGAAAGAGGGAAACTTAACCTCTAGTGGTGTAGCCATAGGATTGCCTATTCTCTAGTAAATGAGCTCCTACCCATAATTATACAAGCAACCCTAATTTAAAGCAGTGGTTCTAAAATTTAAAAATCAACAAGTAATGGAAGTAGGATGGGATCTAATGCTAAGGAGAATGGTGTTGGTGGGAGGGGGAAAGGGAAGGGAGAAAGTTACTGAAAAGACTGGGATCAAATGCACTGTATACATGTTCAATTAAAAGGTACACATACACACATATATGGCCGGGTGTGGTGGCACACGCCTTTAATCCCAGCACTGGGGAGACAGAGGCAGGAGAATCATCATGAGTTTGAGGCCACAATGAGACTACACAGTGAATTCCAGGTCAGCCTGAACTAGAGTGAGACCCTACCTCTGTCTGATCTTAGTCTGACAATGATTTTTATACTCTTTAACTTGTTTGTTTTTAGTGGGATGTACACAAGCCTAAGGCCAATTACCCAGTACTCAGACTTAAACTCAGGCTTCTGGCTCTACAACTCATGTCCAATTGGTACTTCTTTCACATTGCACACAAGTCACCCAAAGATCTTGTTAGAATACAGAGTAATTTAAAAGTCGGTCTATTCACTTATAGCTCTGCATTAATTAATCAGATTTTGGATTGCTGTGTTGTGTGGGTTTTTCAGACCATATCACACAATGAAAAATAGCATAAACAGATTATGTTTGTTAAGTAAGTGTTGTTAGGTGATGTTACAAACATTCTTTGGATGACTCATTTTTAAAACTCTTCGCTAACAAATGAAACTTTGTAGTTCTAACCAATTGCCATCTCTTGCATCTTTAAGAAACCCTAGCAAGGTAAGTCTTTATCATCTTCAGTTATATAAAGTAGGGGCTTATATAAGTATAGATTTTAATGCAAATAAACTTTATCTTATTTCAAAAAAAAGAAAAAAAAAGTCGGTCTAGGGGTAGGCCTGAAATTTTACATTCCCAAAAAGCATCTTTTTACACTGACACTGCTCTCCAGAAACCACACTTTCAGCATCAAGACTCTAAGCCACTTGCTCCAGCTAATCATTAAGAAATCATCCAGCAAGCTCAATTTATAATAGCTGGGAAATGGAACCAGCCTAGATGTCTCTCAACTGATGAGTGGATAATGAAGATGTGGCACATTTATACAATGGAGTTCTACTCAGCAGTAAAGAAAAATGAAGTTACAAAATTTGCAGAAAAATGGATGGACCTGGAAAGGATTATACTAAGTGAGGTAACCCAGGCCCAGAAAGCCAAGCGCCACATGTTCTCTCTCATATGTGGATCCTAGCTACAGATGACTGGGCTTCTGCATGAGAATGAAAATACTTAGTAGCAGAGGCCAGTAAGTTAAAAAGGAGACATAAAGGGAAGAGAAAGGAAGGGAGGAGGAGGGTACTTAATAGGTTGATATTGTATATATGTAAGTACAATGGTTGTGACTGTAATATGAAGGAGAATGGAATTTCAAAGGGGAAAGTGTCAGGGGGGAGGGAGGGAATTACCATGGGATATTTTTTTATAATCATGGAAAATGCTAATAAAAATTTAAAAGAGGAAAAAAAAAGAATTATAGAAGAAAAAAAAAAGATACGGGACCGCATGCTCTAAAATATGAGAAGAAGCCTGGCATGGTGACAAAAAAATAAATAAATAAATAAATAAAATGTTTTTTAAAAAGAAAAAAAAAGAAATCATCCAGCAAAACATTAAGAAAGACATACAAGGGCTGGGCGTGGTGGTGCACACCTTTAATCCCAGCACTTGCGAGGCAGAGGCAGGAGGATCACAGTGAGTTTGAGACCACCCTGAAACTACATAGTGAATTCCAGGCTGGCCTGGGCTAAATTGAGACCCTACTTCAAAAAAAAAAAAAAAAAAAGACATACATGGTCTGAAGAGATGGCTTAACGGTTAAGGTGTTTGTCTGTGAAGCCTAAGGACCCAGGTCCAATTTCCCAGTACTCACATAAGCCAGATGCGCATCAGGAGTTCATCTACAGTGGCTGGAGGCCCTGGCATGCGCATTCGCTTGCTCGTTCTCTCTCTCTCCCTCTCTCCCCTCTTTTTCTCTATCCCAAATAAATAAATAAATTTTACATTCTCTCTCTCTCTCTCTCTCTCTCTCTCTCTCTCTCTGTTTCTCTCTATCTGCCTCTTCCCCCCCCCAAAAAAAAACCAAATAAACATACAAATAAATAAAATATTTTAAAAGGCAGGGGGGGGAGCTGGAGAGATGGCTTAGCAGTTAAGATGCCTGCCTGTAAAGTCTAAGGACCCAGGTTCAATTCTCCAGTACCCATATAAGCCAGATGCACATGGTGGCACAAGCATTTGGAGTTTGTCTGCAGAGGCTAGAGGCCCTTGTGTGCCCATTCTCCCCCCCTCTCTCTCTATCTGCTTCCTTCCCCCCCACCACCAATAAATAAACATATAAACAAATAAAATATTTTTTAAATAAAATTTTTAAAAAAAGAAGACACATATGTAACTGAAGACCTAATGACCTCAGCAAGAAGGCACATTTATGGCAGAACATGGTGGTTAGGGCTTATAAATCTCAACACTTAGGAAGCTGAGGCTGGAGAACTTGGAATTCCAGCCTGGGCCGGGCGTGGTGGCACACGCCTTTAATCCCAGCACACGGGAGGCAGAGGTAGGAGGATTGCTGTGAGTTCAAGGCTACCCTGAGACTACAGAGTTAATTCCAGGTCAGCCTGGACCAGAGTGAGACCCTACCTCGAAAAAACAAAAAAAAAAAAAAAGAATTCCAGCCTGGGACAGGCAGTGGTGAACATTTAGAAGCCCAGCACTTGGGAGGTGGATACAGGAGGGTCAGGAATTCAGGGTCATCCTCAGCTATATAGTAAGTTTGAGTTTGAACCTAACCTGGGTTACATGAGACCTTGTCTCAAAAAAAAAGTCAGCAAATATAAGGAATTTATGTCTTCAAGTACTAAAACGAGACATGTTTGCAACCTATATTAAGAGTTTCAAGCCCAGCACTCAGGAGGCAGAGGTAGGAGGATCGCTGAAAGTTCAAGGCCACCCTGAGACTACATAGTGAATTCCAGGTCAGCCTGGACCAGAGTGAGACCCTACCTCAAAAAAAAAAAAAAAAGGAGTTTCAAGCCGGTTGTGGTGGCACATGCCTTTAATCCCAGCAGAGGTAGGTGGATTAACATGAGTTTGAGGCCACTCTGAGACTACATAGTGAATTCCAGGTCAGCCTGAGCCATAATGAAACCGTATCTCGGAAACCAGCCCCCCCACCAAAAAAAAGAGTTTCAAGTCACAATGAAGTTCAAGACCCACCTAAAAACACAAACAAACAAACAAAAAAAACCTTGAGCTATATAATGTCTGTTTTTCTACTCCTGCAATGAAAGCCTTCCTATGTAAAGACGCAGAAGAAAAACAACCTTTCTTTTTGTTTTGCAGACAAAATTTTCAACTTGGCATCTGACTAAACCTTACATGTAAAAACAGAAACATCAATAAGACACAAAACTCCTGACTATTCAGTTCTCACGTACACCACAAAGAGCTGCTCAAGGCAGGCTGTCTCTAGAACACTCCCGCTCAGCAAATTTTTAAAGAGGGGATTAGAAAAAGAAATTGTTCCAAACAGTCATGCTTCTCTATTAAAAACATGACCTAGCCATTACAATGAAAGAAATTCTGTCATAAATTAAAATCAATTTATGGGTTTGAATTCAGACCGACATTAAGAGATGGTTAATTCCTAATATACTTCACTTCTTCCTTAAATTTCAATTATTAAGCTATTTTGTGGCGGGTGTGCATGTATGTAAAATATGTATGATGTGGTGCAATGTGTGTGTAGATGCACCCCCCCACCCCGGTACATGCATGTGGAAGCCACAGGCAAACATCCAGGCTTCTCCTATCACTTCTTCCGTGTGGTTCCTGGAGCACCGTTGCCCAGAGCTGCTGTTTTCAATGAGACCGACCGAGCACTCAGCCCCAGTGGTTCGGCAGTCTCTGCAAACTGGGGTTACGGGCGTCGGATGTGCGCGGCGCCAAGAACCAGCTGTTGGCATAGGAGCTGGAGAATCAAATGCAGGCTTCTCTGACCCTCTCAGGCCCTTGTGCTTTCATGACAAGCTCTCTCACCCACTGATCCATCTCCCCCTTTTTTTATATTTATTTTTATTTTTATTTATTTGAGAGCGACAGACAGAGACAGAAAGAGGCAGAGATAAGAGAATGAGTGTGCCAGGGCCTCCAGCCACTGCAAACGAACTCCAGACACGTGTACCCCCTTGTGCATCTGGCTAATGTGGGTCCTGGGGAATCGAGCCTCGAACCGGGGTGCTTAGGCTTCACAGGCAAGCCCTTAACCGCTAAGCCATCTCTCCAGCCCCCACCTCCCCTTTTAAGAACCACTCCATTTTTATTCTTTCTGCATTCTTTGTCTCCTCATTTGATAAACATGTAGAAATAAGGAACTTAGTAGATTTAAAAATTGAAACTTAGACTTCTTGATGTCAAAGTAACTATATTTCTTACGGTGGAGAGAGGTGGCTTAGCGGTTAAGGCACTTGCCTGCAAAGCCAAAGGATCCAAGTGTGATTCACTAGGACCCACATAAACCAGATGCACAAGGTGGTACACACATCTGGAGTTCATTTGCAGTCGCTGGAGGCCCTGGTGTGACCATTCTCTTTCTCTCTCTCTACCTGCCTCTTTCTTTCTCTCAAATAACTAAGAGTGTGTGTGTGTGTGTGTGTGTGTGTGTGTGTGTGTGTGTGTATGAAAACTATAATATGTTAATATATTTCTAAAAGAGGTGCCATCTTGTTTAAAATAAAATCTGTAATCTAAAATTACCTTCTTGGGATGGAACTATGATCATTTTATATATATATATACGAAGATGACAATCAATAGTTATTTTTTGAATAGATTCTATAGCTCTATTTGAAATCCAGAAAGACCACCTCAAGATGAGTTTAAAAGGAAATGATTGCTGATAGCATACTTGCCAAGAAAGCAAGCACAGGCTTCATAACTAGACAGGCCTGTGTGTGTGTGTGCACACGCATGTGCCTGGAATAGTCACCTGAGTGTGCACAGAGATATAGCACATCCACCTGATGTCTCTGACAGCCTCTCACTGAACCTGGGGCTCACACTGCCTTGCAGTCAGACTGCCTGACCAGGGAGCCCCAGCAATTCTCCTAGCTCCACCCCTCTCAGCACCGGGGGTTACACGAGTGTATAGCCACGCCTGGCTTTGCACGTGGATGCTGGCAATCGTACTCAGATCCTTATGCTTACACAATTAGCACCCTTACCCTCTGAGCCAGCCATCAGGCCTAGAGTCTGCCTTCTTAAGTATATACATTTTAAAAATATTTTTAGTTTTGTATTTTCAAGCAGAGAGAGAGAGGACATGCCAAGGCTTCTTGCCACTGCAAACAAGCTCCAGACACATGTGCCCCTTTGTACATCTGGCTGCACAAGGGTGCTGGTGAGTCAAACATGATCCAGCAGGTTTGCAAGCAAGCACCTGTAACCATCAAGCCATCTCAGAGGGCTACAATGTGAGACCCTGTCTTAATTCATTAATTAACCAATTAATTAATTAAAGAACAATTAAATGCTTTGCCATCTATGCAGAATCCTATCTTTCTCTTATTTTATTTTTACTTTTTTTTTTTTAAGTTTTTCGAGGTAGGTATCACTTTAGCTCGGGCTGACCTGGAATTCACTATGTAGTCCCAGGGTGGCCTCGAACTCACGGCAATCCTCCTACCTCTGCCTCCTGAGTGCTGGGATTAAAGGCTGATCTGGAATTCACTATGGAGTCTCAGGGTAGACTCGAACTCATGGCAATCATCCTACCTCTGCTTCCCAAGGGGTGGGATTAAAGGTGTGCGCCACCACGCCCAGCTAGTTTTACTTTTTTTATGAGGGAGAGAAGTAGCACACCAGAGCATCCAGCCTCTACAATCAAACTCCAGGCGCGTGTGCCACCTTGTGCACATGTGAGACCTTTGCACTTGCATCACCTTGTACATCTGGCCTACATGAGATAAGGAAGTTGAACATGGGCTCTTGGGCTTCTCAGGCAAGCCCCTTTACACTTAACAATCTCTCCAGTCCTCTCTCTCTCTAAATAATTTAGGAGTAGGGTCTCACTCTAGCCTAGGCTGACCTGGAGCTCACTATGTCGTCTCAAGGTGGCCTCAAACTCACGGCGTTCCTCCTACCTCTGCCTCTCAAGTGCTGGGATTAAAGGGGTGTGCTACCATGCCTGGCTTTTTGTTTTGATTTGATTCAGATTTTCATTCATGAAGACCTGACTGGCGAAGAACTGTCTGGGATCTTCCTTCTTTAGCTTCCCAAAATTGCTGGGATTACAGACAAATGCCACCATTTTAATTAGCTTTATCTGCAATTCTAGAATATGGCTACACTTCATTCTGTCAAACACGTACTTGTCTGGAGTTTGTTTACACTGGCTACAGGCCCTGGAGCACCCATTCTCTCCCTCTCTCTCTCTCCCTCTCTCTCTCTCAAACAAATAAATAAATAAATATTTTGAAATTATTCAAAAATGTTGACAAGACTAGACTCAAAATGCCTATATATTATTAGGAAGGAGAAAGGAAGGAATATAACTATGTTCTCCAACTTGACTGTAACTGTCACATCAGCTCTTATAAGATAGCACTAGACATCAAAAATAAACTTTACCACAATGATTGAGATGGGGAGGTAATATGATGCAGAATGGCATTTCAAAGGGGAAAGTGGGGGGGGAAGGGTGGGAATTACCATGGGATTTTTTTTATAATCATGGAAAATGCTAATAAAAATTAAAAAATAAAATAAAATAAATCTAAAATAAAAAATAAATAAATAAATAAACTTTACCAGCCAGAAGTATTGACAGAAAGCAGTTATTGGGTTGACTCATAGCTCAGTGTTAGAGAGGACACCGTGCAGGATACTCAAGCCCCTTGGTTTAATCCCCACTGTCGCAAGGAAAAGAAAGGAAATAAAAGAAAAGAAAGAGGGAGGGAGGGAGGATGAATGATCATCCTTCCAACCACCTCCAATATATTTTAGGATCATCTGATAGAATGAAAGCATATTTCATGCTCAGTATACTGACAAGCTTGCTATCCAGTATTCAGTAGGAAGAGGCAAGTGGATCACAAATTTGAAGCTAGTCTGGTTTAATTACCTATAGATAAATAAATAAATAAATAGAACAACAGAATATTTTAGGTCTCACTTTTTGGACCACAAAAGCAGATTTGGTTTCATGTGTGTGTGAGTATTTCTGGAAGATATTAGCATTAAAACTGACTGATTAAATGAAGTGGAATGTCCTCCTTAGTGGGAAAGGACATCATCCAGCCTGGAGAGGACTCAACAAGGACAAAGTCCTTTTTTATAAGGTGTCTTGTTTTGTTTTGTTTTGTTTTGTTTTGTTTTGTTTTGTTTTGTTTTGTTTTGTTTTGTTTTGTTTTTGAGGTAGGGTCTCACTCTAACCCAGGCTAACCTGGAACTCACTCTGTAGTCTCAGAGTGGCCTCGAACTCAGGGCCATCCACCTACCTCTGCCTTCCACGTGCTGGGATTATAGGCATGCACCACCACGCCCAGCTCAATTTACTTAATTTAGAGAGAGAGCGGGGAGAGAGATAAAGGCCATGCCAGGGCCTCTAGCAACTGTAAACGTACTCCAGATGCATGCGCCCCCTTGTGCATCTGGCTTAAATAGGTACTGGGGAGTCAAACCTGGGTCCTTTGGCTTCACAGGCAAGTAAGTGCCTTAACCATTAGGTCATCTCTCCAGCCCCAACCAGGACAAAGTCTTGAGGAAGACTGTATCTCTCTGCTGCCTTCATAACTTGAACTGGACCTCAGTGGGTTCTTGCCCTTGTCCTGGGTTTCTCATTACCAATGATCCTGCCCTCCAGACTTTGAAGAGACGATCACAGAGCTTCTCATGGATAATTGTGTGTGTCAATCCACACACAGGTGCTGCAACAAAGTTCCCTAACTTCTCTACGAAAAGTGATCCTCAGGTTGTCATAAGGTAAAGTGCTGAGTCAGTCCAGAGCATGCAATCTGTATTCTAATGGTATCACACAATGGCATCTTATTTAAAGCCCTGGCAGTCATTTTCACTGGTGTTTCAGATTCATCCCTATAACCTCTCCTATGTTCACCCACATCACACATGAAGACTCAGTGAGGATACACTGCTATTTTATCATCCAGATCTTTTTTTTTTTTTTTTCTTATCTACAACAGATGATGGAATCTTTTTCCTGGCCCAGAAGTAGGCCAAAATACAAACCTTCTTACCTCAAGTTATAAGCCAAAATGGGCCCTCCCTAACTCTCACTCAGAGGTACTAGTATCTATGTCAGGGGATAAACATCACTGCTGTAGTTTAGATATGATTTGAGGGCTGGGGAGATGACCCAGAAGTTAAAGGTATTTGCTTGCAAAGCCTGCCAACTTAGGTTCAATTCCCCAGTAACCATGTAAAGCTAGATGCACAAAGTGGCACACATATCTGGTGTTTGTTTGCTGCAGGAAAAGGCCCTGGTATGCCCATACTCTCTCTCTCCCTCTCTGCATACAAATAAATATTAAAAAAAAAAAGAACAACAAGAAGAAGAAAATCAGGAGCTGGAGAGATGGCTTAGCAATTAAGGCGCTTGCCTGCAAAACCAAAGGACCTTGGTTTGATTCCCCAGGACCCACGTAAGCCAGATGCACAAGGATGTGTGTATCTGGAGTTCATTTGCAGTGGCTGGAAGCCCTGGCATGCCCATTCTCTCTCTCTCCCTCTCTCTCTCTCAAATAAATAAATAAAAATAAAATATTTTTTTAAAAGAGAAGAGAAAATCAAAGCCATATATTTCTCAGTAAATCAGATATAAAAGAAGGTCCTGCAATACATTAGTCAGGGTCAGAGCAGGGAATACATTGCACCACAGACTGGGAGCTTCTCAGATTCCCAAGAATCTACAGCCACAAGTAATTTCCCAGAGGGATAATAAAACTAGGTATCTTAAGTTAGCTTCCTTTCAGACTTAGAATGTTATTACCTGTACCATGAGGTTGATTTCACTGCTCCTCTCATGAACCTAAACCAAACCCAGATGCAGACTTAGAAAGGATTTACTGTTCACAACAACAAACTAATTTTCTACTGCACCCAGATGAGCCTGTTTGCAAATGTTCCTTTTAAAGCTATCATCAAAGGAGGATTTCCCCATTAGTGACCTGTACACCTCAGTTGATGTGCTTGAGCATTAAGCTAAGTTAAACTGTTGATAAAAGTTTGCAACCTAGTTTTCTCAGGAAACATTCATATCAATTCAAGCAAAGCATTAAAGAACATTACATAATGAGTCATAAGAAAATGGCAGGGGAGCAGGGAGTGGTGGCTCATGTCTATAATCCCAGCACTCTAGTGGTGGAGACAAATAGATCAGGAGTTCAAGAACAACCTTGGGTACAAAGACTTGTTTTTTGGTTTTTCGAGATAGGGTCTCACACTAGTCCCGGCTGACCTGGAATTCACTCTGTAGTCTCAGGCTGACCTCGAACTCACAGCAATCCTCCTACCTCTGCCTGGGATTAAAGGCATGGGCCACCACGCCCAAACTACAAAGATACTTCAAAGCCAACCTGGGATATATGAGAGTGCTGAATCCTAACCACTAGACGACCAGGGAGGATAAACCTGGATTATATGAGATCCTGTCTCAATCAACCAATCAATAAAATGGCAATGAAAAGAACCACTAAGACACCAGAGTATCATATATAAAGTGATCACACACAGCTTTAAAAAAAAATAATAATAAGTTTTAAGGGCTGGAGAAATGGTTTAGCAGTTACAACATTGGCCTGCGAAGCCAAAGGACCCAGGTTCGATTCTCCAGTATCCATGTAAAGTCAGATGCACAAGGTGGTGCAGGCATCTGGAGTATGTTTGCAATGGCTGGAGGCTGTGATGCACCCATTTTCTCTCTCTCCCTTCTTCCTCTTTCTTTCTCTCACTCTCAAGTAAATAAATAAAATACCAGGCCAGACCGTGGTGGCTTACGCCTTTAATCCCAGCACTTGGGAAGCAGAGGTGGGAGGATCACTGTGAGTTCGAGGCCACCCTGAGACTACATAGTGAATCCCAGGTCAGCCTGAGCTAGAGCAAGACTCTGCCTCAAAAAAAAAAAAGAAAGAAAGACAAAAAAAAAAGAAGAATACCAGCACTTGGGAGGCAGAGGTAGGAGGATTGCTGTGAGTTCGAGGCCACCCTGAGACTCCATAGTGAATTCCAGTTCAACCCGGGATAGAGTGAAACCCTACCTCGAAAAACAAAAAAAAAAAAAAAAAAAAAGGAAAGAAAGAAAGAATAAGTTTTAAAAGTTTTAAGACTAATATCAAAATACTTCCAGAAGTACACTGTTTTTCCCTTAAATATACATTAACTAAAAGCACTAGTATATGAAAATACAAATATTTCTTTCTCTAAAAATAAAACTGAAGGACTAGAGAGATGGCTAGAGGTCTGTGAAGCCTAAGGACCCAGGTTTGATTCTCCAGATCCCACGTAAGCCAGAGGCACATGTGTCTGGAGTTCGTTTGCAGTGACTAGAGGCCCTGGCGCACCCATTCTTTCCCTCCCTCTCTCTCCTTCTCTCTCATAAGTAAATAAATAAAAATAAATCATTTTTAACATGCATTAAAAAAGAATAAAACTCAGCTGGGTGTGGTGGCGCACGCCTTTAATCCCAGCACTTGGGAGGCAGAGGTAGGATGATCACCGTGAGTTCGAGGCCACCCTGAGACTACATAGTGAATTCCAGGTCAGCCTGGGCTAGAGTGAGACCCTACCTCAAAAAAACAAAAAAAAAAAAACAAAAAAAAAAAAGAATAAAACTGAAGAACTTTGGAAGAAAAGTCACTTAGCTTTATCTATTGCTGACCTAAAGGCTTAAAGGTTTTTCTAAGGGGCTGAGGAATTGTACAATTACATAACAATGTTTTCTGATACAACTGTATTTCTCACACCAACTGTGTTACAAGAACATGGAGCGATTAAGGTGCCATAGCACAGGACAAAACTTAATAGATGTAATCATTTTAATAGAAGTAATCACTCGTGGTAAATGTAGTAATTAGTAGCTCTCTCTCTTTTTCTCTCTCTTCTCATCTCCTCTGCCATGTAAAACCATTTTGATAAAAGGAAAGCAATCTGAATGCAACCCAAGTAATTTTCTGATTAATTTCAAATGAGCCACATTGTTAAATGAGTAATTATTTATTCATAATTTTAATAGATGTCAATCATACAAAGTGTTTTAAGACATAAAAAGAAAACACAAGACACATAACTTCAACCTAAATATTAAAATAGAGTGCTACACAGTACCTGGAAAAAAAATTACAGATTAAATCTTGTCTGTACATTTTTTCCAATTCCCAAAACAGGCATTATTTTAATATCAAAGTTGAAGCATCACAGCATGTAAAATTAGTGTGTTACATGACAAGTTTTCAACAACAAAAAGCTTAAATGGAAAGACCATAAGGAGCTGGGACCAGCTCAATAAAGTACTTTTAAGATCTCACAAGCATGAGGACCTGAGTTCAATACCTAATGTCTATGTATAACACTGAAATAGAAGGATTACAGTGAGCTCAAGGTCAGCCTGGGCTACAGAGTAAGAGTCAGGACCGTTAGAGTGAGAGCATTTTTAAAAAGCGGGGGGCAAAAAAAGTGGGGGGGAGATGACTTAGTGGTTAAAGGCACTTGCCTGCAAAGCCTAATGACCTAGGTTCAATTCCCCAATGCCCACATAAAGCCAAATGCACAGTGGCACATGCATCTGGAGTTCATTTGCAATAGCTAGAGGCTCTGGTGCGCCCATTCTCTCTATCATCTCTCTGGATACCTATCTCTCTCAGTCTTATTCTCCTTGTAAATAAAAAATTCTTTTAAAATCTCACAAACTAAAGCCAGGCCTGGTGGCGCACGCCTTTAATCCCAGCACTTGGGAGGCAGAGGTAGGAGGATCGCCGTATATTCGAGGCCACCCTGAGACTACATAGTGAATTCCAGGTCAGCCTGAACTAGAGCGAGACACTACCTCAAAGAAGAGGAAAAAAAAAAAAAAACACCTCCCAAACTATAAAATCTAACTAATATCTATAGCTTCAGAAAGTTTTGGAAGACTGAAAAATACAATGCACGTTAAAATGCTCGGCATCCTCCCTGATTCTCAGCAAAAGCTCCACCTATTATCTTCACCCTTCACACCAACCATGGGGGTCTCTGCTGCTTTCCTATCCATCACCCACTATATCCCAGGCCTTCTGCTTGATACTGCTCATGTGAGCCTGTTCCATCTCATCTCTCTTTTTTCTGGGGGGGGGAGGTACAGTCTCACTCTAGCCCAGGCTGACTTAGAACTCACTCTGTAGTCTCAGGCTGGCCTTGAACTCATGGTGATCTTCTTGCTCAGTTTTCATAAGTCCTATAGGGTAAGTGCTTCTCATTACTATTAACTCTGTTTTAGCAAAGAGGGAAAAAGTCTCACTCTTAACAAATTCATTCAATCAATAAATGACATAGCAAGAGCCTCAACCAGAATCCACTGACAAATATTAAAGAATATAATCACAATGTGGTGAGACTGCTGAGCACGCACTGATGAGGAAGCAGTACTGTAAACAAGCGGGGCAATTGAATAATTCAATCATCAGGACAAAGAAAAAGGAAGACACTAGAAAATGGCCCAGTGAACAAGTAGAACAGCTAAAGAAGGCATGATCCACCATAAAAACCAACACAGGGCTAAGCCAAGTGTGGTTGCGGACGTCTTTAATCCCAGCACTCTACCAAAAACAAAAAAAAAAAACCCACAGGGCTGGATGGAGAGATGGCTTAGCGGTTAAGGTGCTTGCCTGCAAAGCCAAAGGACCTCCGTTTGATTCCCCAGGACCCACGTAAGCCAGATGCACAAGGTGGCACAGGCATCTGGAGTTCGTTTGCATCTGCTGGAAGCCCTGGAGCACCCATTTTCTCTCCCTCTCCCTCTCTCTCTTCCTCTCTCAAATAAATAAATAAAAATACTTTTTAAAAATTTTTTTTTTTTTTTTGAGGTAGGGTCTTGCTAGATCTAGCCCAGGCTATTCACTATGTAGTCTCAGGGTGGCCTCAAACTCACAGCAATCCCCCCACCTCCCAATCACAAGTGCTAGGATTAAAAGTGTGCAACTTTCCAAGGCTCAGGGTCTGTTGCAGAAAAGGTGGCGGAAAGAATGTAAGAGCCAAAGGAAGGGTAGGACCCCTTACAACAAGCTCCTTCAGACACAAAAAGGCCTGGATATCCATGACCTCACAGTGCCTGACACTACCTACACAAGACCATCATAAGAGGAGGAAAAGATCATGACATCAAAATAAAAGAGAAACTGATTGAGAGGGAAAGGGGATATGATGGAGAATGGAGTTTCAAAGGGGAAACTGAGAGGAGGAAGGGAATTACCATGGGAGATTGTTTACAATCATGGAAGTTGGCGATAAAAATTAAATTAATAAATAAATAAATGTTTTAAAAAGTGTGCACCACCATGCCCACAGTGCTGTTAACTGTGGCTCCACTTATTTTCTTCTATGATTTCCTATTCATAGCAGCCATATGATAGATACATTTGGCTTCTCAATAAATCTATCTCCCTCAAGTGCCTTGCTCATTAAATTCTCCTCATTAAAAGTTGGATTGAGCTGGAGAGATGGCTTAGCGGTTAAGCGCTTGCCTGTGAAGCCTAAGAACCCCGGTTCGAGGCTCGGTTCCCCAGGTCCCACGTTAGCCAGATGCACAGGGGGCGCACGTGTCTGGAGTTCGTTTGCAGTGGCTGGAAGCCCTGGCGCGCCCATTCTCTCCCTCCCCTCTATCTGTCTTTCTCTCTGTGTCTGTTGCTCTCAAATAAATAAATAAAAAATGAACAAAAAAATTTAAAAAAAAATAAGTTGGATTACTGGGCTGGAGAGATGGCTTAGTGGTTAAACACTTGCCTGTGAAGCCTATGGACCCCGGTTCGAGGCTCAATTCCCCAGGACCCACGTTAGCCAGATGCACAAGGGGCGCACACCTGGAGTTCGTTAGCAGTGGCTGGAGGCCCTGGCGCGCCCATTCTCTCTCTTTCTCTCTCTCTCTGTGTCTCTTTATCTCTCTGTTACACTCAAATAAATAAATTAAAATGAACAACAAAAAAAAAACATTAAAAAATAGTTGGGTTACTAATTACAATTGAGTCCATTCATTTGTTCAGTGACTACTAAATTCATCATTAAAGGTAGTTATTACATGGCTAATATCACTCAAAATAAGTCTCAGAATTTTAAAACAAGCTTATAAAATCACCTTTTGAATTCAAGGCTGGCCTTGAATTGTTAGCAATCTTCCCACCTCCACCTCTCCAGTGCTGGGACTAAAGGCATGCACCTGCTTTGTTTTTTTTTTTTTGTTGTTTATTTCCTGTTTTCAAACAGGGTCTCTATATGCACCCCAAATTGACCTGGAACTTGTGAATCCCGGTCTCTGCTTCCCAAGTACTGGGATTACAGTGCACACCACCACACCCAGCTATGAACTTTAAGACTGACTTAGGTGAGAGGGAAACAGGCAACTGGCAAAGACTCTTCTGTCCCGTGGTCCTTTGAACATAGGCAACTGCTTAGAGACTGTTTCTAAAAATAGAAGTGGAGTTTTTACCATTTTTGTACCGGCTGTTGCCACACTGCCACCTAGTGGGTCAACACTGCAGGTGTCAGAAATGGAAATGATAACTAGGTTAAAAAAAACGTAGCAAAAGAGCCTACCTACACCGGAGGATTCAATCCTAAACTAAATTTCTTTTATTTAAATTTAGGGCTGGAGGGATAGCTTAGCGGTTAAGAGCTTGCCTGTGAAGCCTGAGGACCCCGGTTCGAGGCTCGATTTCCCAGAACCCACGTTAGCCAGATACACAAGCGTGCGAACCTGTCTGGAGTTCGGTTGCAGTGGCTGGAGGCCCTGGCACGCCCATTCTCTCTCTCTCTCTGTGTCTTTCTCTCTCTGTCACACTCAAATAAATAAATAAAAATGAACAAAAAAATTTTCTTTAAGTACAAAATTTTTTTAAATTTAAAACTAATTTTAAATTTAAGATTTAAAATTTAATTTAGATTTAAAATTAAATTTAATTTTTCTGTTGTTCTGCGTAGTTGGTTAGAAGACGGTTTTAACATGTGTGGTTTCTTTTGAGGGTGATGAAAACTTTCTACAATTGATTTCATCAGGATCTGTTTGTTTGATCTCATCTATTCCAAGCTGGCCTCAAATTGGCTGTATAGCCAAGAATAGCCTTGAACTTGATTCTCCTGTCTTTACCTCCCAAGTGCTGGAATTACAGATGTGAACCACAATGCCTGGCGGTGTGGTGCCGGGAATCAAACCCAGGTCTTTGTGTTTACTATGCAAACACTCTACCAACTGAGCTGATCCCCAGCCACACTGCTTAACATTTTGAATGTGCTTAATTCATTCTACTGAACTAGATGCTTGAAAGTGGATAAAATGGCAAGCTTTGTTACTTCATGTCATTTTAAATCAGTGACTTTTATAGCATATGGGTTATATCTCAATAAAGCTGTTATACAAAAATGGGGGGAGCCGGGCGTGGTGGCGCACGCCTTTAATCCCAGCACTCGGGAGGCAGAGGTAGGAGGATCGCCATGAGTTCAAGGTCACCCTGAGACTACAGAGTTAATTCCAGGTCAGCCTGGACCAGAGTGAGACCCTACCTCGAAAAAAAAATAATAATAACAAAAATGGGGGGACCACTGTGAGTTCAAGGCTATCCTGAGACTAGAATTAAGTTCCAGGTCAACCTGGTCTATAGTGAGACTCTATCTTGAAAAAAAAAAGAGGGATATGAGTAGTAGCAATAGGAGCAGCAAACACAGAAATGGTCCAAAAATTGTAGAATTGGGGGCTGGAGATAGAGCTCAGTTGGGTGCACACTTGCCTAGTTATGTGTGAGGCCTTGAGTTCAATTCTCAGAACTGAAGGAAAACAAGTAGAAAATTTAAAGAGGATGTTGGGATCTCTTCCACTTCAAACCTTCCTCAATCCAAGAGGTAAAATAAGGCTAAGGCTGGAAGGCAACTCAGTAGGTCTCGCAAGCATTAGAACCTCTTGATTCCTACAGCCCGTGTGCAAATGCCATGTATTCATGCTCGTAATCTCAGTTTAAGGTAGGCAGAAATAGGAGGATCCCCAGGCCAATAAGACACTCTGTCTCGAAAAAGGGGGGTAGAGGCTGAAAGAGACGTTTCTAACTCATATTTTAATATTTTATTTATTCATTTATTTTATTTGAGAGAGACAGACAATGAGGCAGAGAGAGAGAGAGAATGGTCTCGCCACAGCCTCTAGCCACTGCAGATGAACTCCAGACACGTGCGCCACCGGTGCATCGGGCTTACGTGGGTCCTGAAGAATGGAACCTGGGTCCTTAGGTTTCGCAGGCAAGCACCTTAACCACTAGGCCATCTCTCCAGCCCTCTAACTCATTTTTTTATGTTTTCTAAACCTTTCTATATTTAGATACCTTGCTGGGCATGGTGGCACATGCCTTTTTTAATCCCAGCACTCCGGAGGCTGAGGTAGGAGGATCACTGTGAGTTTCAGGCCACCCTGAGACTACAGATTGAGTAACAGGTCAGACTGGGCTAGAGTCAGACCCCGCCCTCTCCCCTGCTCCCGCCCAAAGTAATATAGACATTTAGCTACCTTGAAAATTGTCTAACATATTGGGAGTCTTCTTTGGTACGTTCCTAAATTGTTAAAAATATTGCTAAACTTAACTGTAATGAAGATACAAATGAAGACATTGTCTCCTTATATTAACCCTGTGTTTTTAAATATGTTTATTTACTTGCAAGCTGAGAGAGAAAGAGAAAAAAGACAGAGAGGAAGGGCATGCCATAGCCTCGAGCTGCTGTAAACCAACTCCAGGATCATGTGCCTCTCTGTGCATCTGCCTTTGCATAGGTGCTACGGGAATCAAACCCAGGTCATTAGGCTTTGCAGGCAAGCGTCTTAACTGCTAAGCCATCGCTCCAGCCCTTAGTCAGGCTTCTGTTATGTCTGTTTACCTACCCAAACCTCCAACTTTCCTTGAACCAAATATTTGTGTCTGGCTGGTTAGGGTGCCTGCTTTCTTTACTTCTATAGGCCACAATGTGTTCTCCAGTATTTTAACTTTAGGTCTAATATTCTTTTTAATCTGCTTTTTTTTTTCAATTTTTATTTATTTATTTGAGAGTGGCAGACAGAGAGAGAGGGAGAGAGAAAGAGAATGGGCGCACCAGGGCCTCCAGCCACTGCAAACGAACTCCAGACGCATGTGCCACCTTGTGCATCTGGCTAACATGGGTCCTGGAGAATCAAGCCTTAAACCGGGGTCCTTAGGCTTCACAGGCAAACGCTTAACCGCTAAGCCATCACTCCAGCCGCTAATATTCTTTTGAAAAAAAAAAAAATTTATTATTTACTTGCACACAGAGAGACAGAAAGGAGAGAAGATGGGCAGGCCAAGGCCTCTAACCACGGCAAATGAACTCCAGGCACATGTGCTATTTTGTGCATCTGGCTTTGCGTGGGTACTAGAGAACTGAACTGAGTTGTTAGGCTTTGCAGGCAAGTACCTTAACCACTGAGCCATCTTTCCAGCCTGGTCAATATTCTTATTATGTATCATACATAAATATTATGTCAGGAGAGGACAAAAGAAAATAAATTAGACCCAGATTATAATGGCCAGCAAATCTGATATGATCCAGGATTCATCCCCTAATGGCTTTACAAATTATTTCTCCTTCCTCAATGCTGCTTTCCTGCCTACTGGAGCTCACCTAATCAGATTCCAGGAATTGGGCCTTTACATGAGCAAACCGCAATGCTTGGCCAAAAACAGGAACTGGGAACTTCAGTTCCTAGAAAAAGCCATATCCGTGTTTTAAAAAAAAAATCTATAAGATTGTCAGGCATGGTGGTGCATGCCTTGAACCCCAGCACTTAGGAGGAAGAGGTAGGAGGCTTGCTGTGACTTCAAGGCCACCCTGAGAATACAGAGTGAATTCCAGATCAGCCTGGGCAAGACTGAAACCCTATCTCAAAAAAAAAAGTCTCCAAGGCTGGGCTACAGGTGACTTAGTGGTTAAGGCTCTTGCTTACAAGCCTGACGGCCTGGGTTCAAATCCCTAGTACTCATGTAAAGCCAGATGCACAAAGTGGTGAAGACATTTAGGGTTTATTTGCAGTGGCAAGAGTCCCTGGCGGGTCCATCCTCTCTCACATGTTTGTAATCCCCTTGACTGCCCAGTACTGTCCCTTTAAATAAAACTCCAGGCAGCTTGGTGTGCACTTTTTCAATTCTTAGAAAAAAACAAACCCTTCCTCTTCAAATTGCTTCTGTCAGGTATTCCGTCCCAGCAACAAGAACAGTAATAATGTACTGGGAAGCAAACATTCCTACTTCAAGAATAAAAGGAGATATGGAAGACAAGGTCATTCTACAGGCTCTGTAATTTTTTCATCCCTCTAAGTAATTATAGTCAAACTGGCAGAGATGCATTTGCATCAAGTCTTTCAAGGTAGTAACTCCCACAGTGGGGAGACTCATAAGCTCTCTGGAGCACACCAAGTTCACATGCTACCAGCTTCAAATACGTGCTGTGACCTGCATTCTGAAAAACATGGCAATTGGTATAAGCCACCATGTAAATTTGACCAGTGTTCTGCTCTGGTGAGTTTTGTGTAAATAATTATGGCCAAATTTGGTTTGTTTGCCTGTTTTTGGTTCAATTCAAGAGTCATGGTGTCTCAAGCAGAGGATAGTTTGGAAAGGTTTATGAAAATAGTCACTTCAGGGTTTGTTTTTAAGTTTGTTTGCCTTTTTTTTTTTTTTTTTTGGTTTTTCAAGGTAGGGTCTCATTCTAGCCCAGGCTGACCCGGAATTCACTATGGAGTCTCAGGGTGGACTCAAACTCATGGCAATCCTCCTACCTCTGCCTCCCAAGTGCTGGGATTAAAGGCGTGCACCACCACGCCCAGCCTTTTTTTGTTTTTAAATATATTTTATTTTTTTATTTACATATTTGAGAGAAAGAGGCAGAGGGAGAGAATGGGCATGCCAGGTCCTTTAGCCACTGCAGACAAGCCCCAGATGCATGCGCCACCTTGTGCATCTGGCTTACATGGGTCCTAGAGAACCAAACCTGGATCCTTTGACTTTTCAGACAAACACCTTAACCACTAAGCCAACTCTCCAGCCCCAGGTTTTAAATTTAGTAAGTTAAAAGGATTTTTCAATTTCTTTTTTTAATTCAGAACTAAAAAAAAAACTATTTATTGAGGGCAAGAGGATGCAAACAATATTTAAAAAGTCAAGCTTCTGTGTCATTTAATTAACTTTTGTTCTCTGCATGTCAAATTGGAGGTGATGTTATTTGCACACCGGAAGCTGGGGGGCAGATCCCTGAGTAACCCCAAGGGGAACTATTGGGGGGAACATTACTGCTTCATTCTGTTTCTTTCCCTTCTGTTTTATAGGCTACAAAACAATCATTGCATGCAATGCTGAGGCCTGCAACAATCAACAGAAAGCTCTGGAAGCCCACTTTGCCATCTCCGCACTGGTCCAGGTCCTTCATTATTTTGTCCACAGTCAGAGGGTCCTTTTGACTTTCCATAATCACAGGGAGCTCCCTTTACATGACAACTCAGGTCCTCCTTCGCCAAGCAGTCTTTGTCACCGGCAAATCTTTGAGATGTGAGCATCCGGGGTCTCCGTGGTATGTTCCATTTGCATTTGAGATGCCATTCTGAGGAGGTCTGTTGAAACCTGGGCGGGAGGCATGGGAGATGCTGGTGAGCTGGGGACAAGCGTGGGGCAGAGCTCAGGGAGGCATGCCCCATTTTGGTTTTTTTTTTTCTTGGGGGGGTTTTCAAGGTAGGGTCTCACTCTGGCTAAGGAATTCACTATGTAGTCTCAGGGTGGCCTTGAACTCATGGCGATCCTCCTACCTCTACCTCCCAAGTGCTGGGATTAAAGGCATGCACACCCACGGCCACCTCTCCATTTTTGTTTTCTGAGATGCTAGAGACTAAAGCCAGGACCTGGAACATGCTAAGCAAATGCTCTACACTGAGATACATCCAAGACAGTTAAAAGCTTTGGGGGCTTTTGTTTGGTTTAGGGGTTTTGCTTGGGATTTTTTGGAGGGTGGAGATGAGGGGTAGGAGAAGGTTGTGTGTGTGTGTGTGTTTGTGTGTATGTTTAAGATAGGGTTCACTGTAGCACAGGCAGGCCAAAAACTTACAGCAAACCTCCTGCTTCAACCTCTCAGGGGCTGGAATTACAAGTGTAAGCCACAACAACAGATTCAATATATATATATATTTTTTGGTTTTTCAAGGAAGGGTGTCACTCGAGCCCAGGCAGGCCTGGAATTTCCTACATAGTGTAAATTTTAAATATATATTTTTATTTTTTTTTTTTAATTTATTTATTTGAGAGCGACAGACACAGAGAGAAAGACAGATAGAGGGAGAGAGAGAGAATGGGCGCGCCAGGGCTTCCAGCCTCTGCAAACGAACTCCAGACGCATGCGCCCCCTTGTGCATCTAGCTAACGTGGGACCTGGGGAACCGAGCCTCGAACCGGGGTCCTGAGGCTTCATAGGCAAGCGCTTAACCGCTACGCCATCTCTCCAGCCCATATTTTTATTTTTATTGATTGATTTATTTGACAGAGCAAGAGGGAGGGAGAGAGAGAATAGGTGCGCCAGGGCCTCCAGCCACTGCAAACGAACTCCAGACACCTGCGCCCCCTTGTGCATCTAGCTAACGTGGGCCCTGGGGAATCGAACCTGGGTCCTTTGGCCTTGCAGACAAACACCTTAACCGCTAAGCCATCCCACCAGCCCTCTAAATTTTAATAGATGAAAATGTAAACCGTTTTTCTGAAAAGTGTTTGATGCATTTGACCTCATTGTCCACTAGAGGGAGCAATGCAACTAATTAAGACTTCAGAAATTTTCCAACTAGCAATGGGAACTCATCTAAAATTTGATGTGCAAGATCTTTTATAAGTAGCACATGTAGGTTAAATGTGAAATCAAAACCTCAAAATAATTTCCAGGTAAATGTTTCTAATAACTATAAAAGCACAGAAATCATCACATCATAGCTTAATACGGTAACAAGTTACACAGAAAATGTATATTCCAATTCAGTAAGTCTATGTATCAGCATGAACTGCGCACTGCTAAGAAGCTCCTGGCAGATGCTGATCCTGTTGACCCACAGACCAGATATGTGGAGTATCAGTACTAGAATTACAATATTACAATGCACACTGAATATCCAATTAACTTTTTTTTTTTTTTTTTGTGTGTGTGTGTGTGTGTTTGTTCACGTGTGAGTGCATGCCACAGCACACACAGGTCAGAGGACAACTTCAGTGGTTGATATTCACGGGCCACCTGTTTGACAAACTACAACATCACTTTTCATGCAGATCCCATGCTCCAGAGTCTCAGGTACACTACCAAAAGCAGCTCGTGAGAGGAAAG
The DNA here is from genome assembly GCF_020740685.1 of Jaculus jaculus. Taxonomy (NCBI): domain Eukaryota; kingdom Metazoa; phylum Chordata; class Mammalia; order Rodentia; family Dipodidae; genus Jaculus; species Jaculus jaculus. The sequence continues at coordinate 323,701,665 of NC_059102.1, forward strand.
TTATTTAATTTGGCTTACAGTCTCGAGGGGAAACTCCATGATGGCTGAGAAAAATGAAGGCATGGGCAGAGCCTGGACATCAGCAGGTGGTAACAGCAGCAGGAGAGTGAGCCAGACTCACTATAACACCGCTAAGCCCGCCCCAACAACACACCTCATCCACAGGCTACACCTCCCAAATTGCCATCATCTGAGAACAAAGCATTCGAAACACGAGAGTTTACGGGGGACACTTAATTCAAACCACCAGCCTTGGTGAAACTACTACAAAGTTTCAATGGGGAAGATGGGTGTCATAAAGACCTCACTGATAAAATGTCACAGTCCTGCTAAAGACATTGCATGCTTAGGTTGTAGGACATACAGAATTCAAGCTGGAGGGCTGGAGAGATGGCTTAGCGGTTAAACGCTTGCCTGAGAAGCCTAAGGACCCCAGTTCAAGGCTCGGTTCCCCACGTCCCACGTTAGCCAGATGCACAAGGGGGCGCACGCGTCTGGAGTTCGTTTGCAGAGGCTGGAAGCCCTGGCGCGCCCATTCTCTCTCTCTCCCTCTATCTGTCTTTCTCTCTGTGTCTGTCGCTCTCAAATAAATAAATAAATAAGTATTTTTAAAAAAAAAAGGGATTTAGAGGAGGGGGAATCTGAGAGGGAAAAAATAGGGGATAGGTAGGAGGGGACTGTGATCATGGTATATTGTATGGAGTTTGTAAAAAAAAAAAAAAAATTCAAGCTGGAGCCAGATATGGTGGCACACGCCTTTAATCCCAGCACTCGGGAGGCAGAGGTAGGAGGATCGCCGTGAGTTCAAGGCCAGCCTGAGACTACATAGTGAATTCCAGGTCAGCCTAGGCCAAAGTGAGACCCTACCTCAAAAAAGCAAAATAACAGCCTGAGCCAGAGTGAGACCCTACCTCGAAAAACCAAAAAGAAAAAGAAAGAAAGAAAAGAAATCAAGCTGACCTGAAGCTTCTGTCCTATTATGGCTGGCTTTCACCAAGCCAAAAGGCACTATGCAGGCTACTGGAGAAGAACTGTCATCAACAGTCACAGCCGTGAATCCTGTGTGCCACACTGCCAACCTTCCAGGCAGATGTGCTCAGTGGGGCAATAGGGGCATGACTGTTACCAGGGTAACTAATCACTTTCTGATCAGATGTGAAGTCCTCTACGAAGAAAAAAATTCCTATCTGCTACTGTAAACCTGGCCATTGGCTCAAGGCTGGGGAGGTCACAGACCCTAGTGAGGAAGCTACTGTTGTTTCGGTAAATGGACATGTTGTCTTGTCAAGTTTCCTTCTAGATATTCATATCTATGCCCATAGGTTAGTTCTGTCAACTATGGTAGGAGATTCTTGTTTTTGCAGGGGGTGGTGGTCACTGCAGACTCATGTCAAATGCTAAGAATGAATGGGGACTGAATGGCCAGCCCTAAGTGGGACATTATTTCACCCCTTCTAAGGTTCAAAGAATATCACAGAAGAAGAGACTGAATGAATGCAAGAGCCAGAGGAAGAGTGCAATGTTCTGGACTGCTGTCTCTCAGGCATGACACAGCCATAGCACACTTGAAACCCCAGTAGGAAGTGACAGAGGAGTGCTCAGCACTGCAATATCTCTATCACACCTTCCAAGGCTCAGGGTCCATTGTGGTAGAGGTGGCGGAAAGAATGTAAGAGCCAAAGGAAGGGTAGGACTCCTTACAACGTGCTCCTCCAGACATAAAATGGCCTGGATATCCATGACCTCACAGTGCCTGATACTACCTACATATGACCATTATAATAGAAGGAAAAGATCAAGACATCAAAATAAAAGAGAGACTGATTGAGAAAGGGAAAGGATGTGATGGAGAATGGAGTTTCAAAGGGGAAAGTGGAGCCGGACGTGGTGGTGCACGCCTTTAATCCCAGCACTTGGGAGGCAGAGGTAGGAGGATTACTGTGAGTTCAAGGCCTCAAAGGGGAAAGTGGGGGGGGGGGAAGAGGGAATTACCATGGGATATTGTTTACAATCATGGAAGTTGTCAATAAATAAGTAAAGAAAAGAAAGCCGGGTGTGGTGGCACACGCCTTTAATCCCAGAACGCTGAGGCAGAGGTAGGAGGATCACTGTGAGTTCAAGGCCACCCTGAGACTACATAGTGAATGTGGTGGTTTGATTCAGGTGTCCCCCATAAACTTAGGTGTTCTGAATGCTAGGTTCCCAGCTGATGGATATTTGGGAATTAATGCCTCCTGGAGGGAGTGTATTGTTGGGGGCAGGCTTAAGGGCTTTATAGCCAGGTTCCCCATGCCACTGTTTGGCACACCCTCCTGTTGCTGTGGTCCATCTTATGTTGGCCAGGGGGTGATGTCCACCCTCTGCTCATGCCATCGTTTTCCCCTGCCATCGTGGAGCTTCCCCTCGAGCCTGTAAGCCAAAATAAATCTCTTTTTCCCAGAAGCTGCTCTTGGTTGGGTGATTTCTACCAGCAATGCAAACCGGACTGCAACAGTGAATTCCAGGTCAGCTTGGGCTAGAGTGAGACCCTACCTCAAAAAGAAAAAAAAAGGGGGGGGGCTAGAGGGATGGCTTAGCAGTTAAGATGTTTGCCTGCAAAGCTAAAAGACCCAGGTTCGATTCTCCAGGACCCATGTTAGCCAGATGCACAAGGGGGTGAACGTGTCTGGAGTTCGTTTCCAGTGGCTGGAGGCCCTGGCGCGCCCATTCTCTCTCTCTCTTCCTCTTTCTCTGTCATATAAATCAATGAATAAATAAATAAATAAAAATATTTAAAAAGATAAGTAAAAAAGAATTAAATAAAACTCAGGGATGGCCACGCATGCCAATAACCTCAGCACTGAGGGAGACAGAGACAGGAAGATGGCGGGGCTCCCTGGCCGAAATACAGAAAGCTCTAGGTTCCATGAAAAACTGTCCCAAGAATGATACAAGGGTTGGGGAGATGATTCATGGTTGAAAGCACTTGTTTGCAAAACCTGCCAATGGGGATTCAATTCCCCAGTACCCATGCAAAGCCTGATGCACAAAGTGGCCCATGTATCTTGAGTGCGTCTGCAGCAGAAAGAGGTCCTGGTGCCCATACTTCCCTTCCCCCCCCACACACACACTCCAATAGATAAATAAATTACCAATTTTTAAATATTTATTTATGAGAGAGAAAGAGGCAGATAGAAAGAGAGCAAGAGAATGGGCACGCCAAGGCCTTCAGCCACTGCAAACAAATTCCAGATGCATGCACCACCTTGTACATCTGGCTTATGTGGGTGCTGGAGAATCAAACCTGGGTCCTTTGGCTTCACAGGCAAATGCCTTAACTACTAAGCCATCTCTCCAACCCCTCAATTATGTTTTTTTAATAAAGAGTGATAGAGATGATAGAGGAGGATACCATCTGGCCTTCATATGCACAGAGTTCATGCATCTGCATGCATGAATGCAAGCATACATACACACATACACATACACGACAAAAGAAGAAAAAGGCAAGCCAGGCGTGGTGGCGCACACCTTTAATCCCAGCACTTGGGAGGCAACAGTACGAGGATCACCATGAGTTCAAGGCCACCCTGAGACTATATAGTGAATTCCAGGTTGGCCTGAGCTAGAGTGAGAGTATGCTTTCTGTGATGGTTAAGTTCCTTTGTCAACTTGATCTGGTTAGGAATCCACAGACTTCTCTTGGATGGGTCTCTGAGGTTGCTTCCAGGAAGGACTGACTGAAGGAGGAGGTCCTTCTCCCGGAGTAGAAGGCCCTCCCAGAGGGGAGCTTTATGTAAGGAAGCTCTGAGAGCAAAAACCCTCTTCCTCCCACCTGCTGCCAGTGCTGCTTGCTGGTGAGTGACTTCATTTGCACGTGCACCTACCCTGCCCATCTATCCTCCACTGGCATTAGAACCAAGTTTCCTCAGGCTTCCAGAGTGGACTGAGGACCAGCGGCTCTCCAGGAAGCCTCCAGGCCTTCAGTGCCGGGTTGGGTCTGCTGAGGTCTCAAGCCACGTGGACTGAGCAGCTACCGGGTTCCTTGACTCTCAAGCCTGCAGACTACTATTATTGGACTGCTGTAAACTAATCCAAAAAATGCCCCCTAACTTTTTTTTTTCTTGCGAGGTAGGGTCTCACTCTAGCCCAGGCTGACCTGGAATTTACTCAGTAGTCTCAGCGTGGCCTCGAACTCACGGCGATCCTCCTACCTCTGCTTCCCGAGTGCTGGGGTTAAAGGTGCACACCACCTTTGGGTTCGGTTCCTCTAGAGAACCCTGACTAATGCCCTTGACATTGGACTTCCTCATTGCTTGCTCAGTAACAGAATTTGCTTTACTCATAGCAGAAATTAGCATGAATTCTAAGATGGAATCAGAAGATGTTGTGCTTATGTGGGTTTCTTATGTATAATAAAATATAAAAAACAAACTGTTTATTGGCATGTTTCCTCTCTCTCCCAATGTGAAGAGGAGGAAGAGTGGGAAGGTCCTGGGTCAATCTAGTGCTTACAACCGAGAAAAACTCACTACTCTGCTAAGGGTTCACACTTTCAATAAATGAAAAAAAAAAAGTTCTAAGCACCTTCCAGCAACCCCACATTTCCGTAGGCGATTCTCTTGTCTCCTAGAAAACCATTTCTAGTCTTTCCCTAAGACTGAGTCACTTAGCAACCCCTGCCTTGGTGGCCTCAGACCTTTCAGTCACCCACAGCTGCTGCCACCTTCCTTCCCGAGAGCATCTTACAGGACGTGGGGCTCTCGCCACCCGCCTCCAGCCAGCTTCAGTCCTCAACCAAAAGCCCACTGCAGGGCTGGAGAGATGGCTTAGCGGTTAAGCGCTTGCCTGTGAAGCCTAAGGACCCTGGTTCGAGGCTCGATTCCCCAGGACCCACGTTAGCCAGATGCACAAGGGGGTGCACGCGTCTGGAGTTCGTTTGCAGTGGCTGGAGGCCCTGGCGCACTCATTCTCTCTCTCTCTCTGTTGCTCTAAATAAATAAATAAATAAAACAAGCAAAAAAAAAGCCCACTGCACCATCTTACTGAACCTAATGTTCCTGTAGTGTCATCGTGGCCTGGGCACACCTCCCCAAACTCAAATCTGGCTACTTTATTTTCTGCAATCGATCTGATCTATCTCCCGAACATGATCCTGTCTGTCCTGTAACCTTTTTCATGAACATCTGCTCTGATAAAGTTAAAACTTGTCAAAGAATATTTCACCTTCTTCCAGTTAACATTCAGACTTTCAGTGTAATTCCTTACCAGGAATGGTTTAAATGGCTGCTTTCAGAAATAAATATTACTCCAAGGACTTCTGAGAGAGCCTTCAAGTAACAGTGGCGGGAAGACCCAAGATTGGGGCTATCTCCCTGGATCCCCAATGGGTGTCTGCTGCAAGAAGGCAAGAAGGTCTCATGGCTGGACTGGTACCATCTCATCTTTTGGGATGTCAAACTGGACCTCATTGCTGCTGTGCAGACTTTGAGTCTATACTCACTAGACCACTGAACTCTTCCATCTCCCTTTTTTTTGGAGATAGGGTCTCACTCTAGCCCAAGCTGACCTGGAATTCACTGTGTAGTCTCAAGGTGTCCTGGAACTCACAGCGATCCTCCTACCTCTGCCTCCTGAGTGCTGGGGTTAAAGGCGTGCACCACCACGCCCGGCCCATCTCCATTTTCAATCCCCAGCCTCGCTCACTGCTTCCTTCTCCCACTGCTCTATTACAGCCAGCTCAGCTATCTTCTCTCAAGATGCGGGTGTGGCTCAGTGATAGAGTGTTTGGCTAACATGAGTTCTATCCCCAACACCACAAAATAACTTTTTTTTTAAATTTTTTATTTATTTGTGAAAGAGGGAGAGGGAAGAATGGGCATGCTAGGACCTTCAGTCACTGCAAACAAACTCCAGACACATACACCCCCTTTGTGCATCTGGCTTACGTGGGTCCTGGGAAATCGAACCTGGGTCCTTTGGCTTTGCAGGCAAATGCCTTAACTGCTAAGCCACCCCTCCAGCCCCCAAAAAACTTTTAAAAGCCGGGCATGGTGGCGCACACCTTTAATCCCAGCACTTGGGAGGCAGAGGTAGGTGGGACTCCATGAATTCAAGGCCACCCTGAGACTACATAGTTAATTCCAGGTCAGCCTGGACCAGAGAGAGACCCTACC